>NC_133199.1:2785000-2957500 GCF_049306965.1 Danio rerio | reverse complement strand
GGACGGACGGATGGACGGACAGATGGATTTAGAATTGTTTTATTTTAACTGCTACGGTCATTATTATTAGTTAATAAAAAACAGAATTATGAATCCATCAAATTGTTCAATGATAAAAGTCTAAACTGATATGGTATAGTCATAATTTGTTGTCTTTTTATACCACAGAGAGCAGAATCATACATTTGTTTAGAAAAGTAGTTGTTTTGCTTTATGTGAATTTTATGGCTGTGGTTATACATTTTTTAAAGGAACAAACGTTCACTATATTAATTTAATTATTATTATTATAACCAGGGCTTGACGTTAACGTTTTTGATCAGCTGCAACTTAGGCTAGTAGATTTCCAACATTACTAGCCACTCGCCATTTTCACTAGCCACAATTTTATTGTTGGGAAAATATATTTTATACACATAAATATGAATTTGACATGCTTAAATTACTCCTCATTCATTTCACTTTTTGTGTGTCGTGTGTGAGCTTGCTCAATAATCATGAGCAAATGTGTGACGGTTTCATAGTATTACAATTAGTTTTTATTTCACATTATATTCAGTGCTCAAAATGAAGGATTTACCAAACGTATCTCTGACCACACCAAACATTAACAATTCATTATTTCTTAGCCACGAATTTTAAATGTGTCAGAACAAGCAAAATATAGCTGTATACTATACTTTTTATTTAACAAAACATGTGCACAGTAATCTGTCCTGGCTAAAGGTCTCAATTCACCAGTTATATAGTAAAATGATAATTCAACCATATTAATGCAAAAGAAAGCAGGTAAAATCATACCATGTGTGTTAATAAAAGGATGATCACACACACACGGTTAACATTAGACCCATAAATAATCTGTTCAAAGAATGGTTAAAGCAAAATCAACCGCTGCTGCTTACAAAAAGACAAATCTGGAACTCTTGAAAGCAGCAAGACTGTGGGTGCATGTTCATCACTTTTGGTCTAGTCTATTTAAAAGAGAACCGATCACATCAGTTGTGTTTCTAGGCACAGTTGCTTCACGCAAGGAAACGGGAGCGCGCACAGGTTTAAACAGTCACCTCAGCTGTTAGCGTGAGTGATAATCCTCTCATTCGGTATTCACCTGCTTTCTATTGCTCGCGCAAACGCAATTATTTTTGTGAGTCATGTTGCATCTTAATTCTAAGACCGCCTTTGCAAGCATATTGGACCATCCTTATTGTCGAACCCTGCTTTTAAGAATTATTATCCGGGACAATCATTTTCAACCAGCCAAAGTGGCTAGTGGGAGTGTCTGTCTAACCCGAAACCGCTGAAATCTACCCGCATTTGGCGGGTATTAATGTAAAGCCCTGATCATAACCTTTATTTTACCAGGAAAAGCACATTGAGATTAAAAATATCCTTTACAAGAGTGTCCTGGCCAAGCTTAGGCAGTTCCCATGGGTTTAACAAACAAACAAACAAACAAACAAACAAACAAACAAACAAACAAACAAACAAACAAACAAACAAACAAACAAACAAACAAACAAACAAACATACAATTAATCAATCAAACAAACAAACAAACAAACAAACAAACAAACAAACAAACAAACAAACAGGTAACATCATGCATCCATCATAACACACATACTGTACATCAGGGCTATTCAATTAGTTTGTCATGGGGGCCAGTTCATGAAAAGCATCCCAAATGAGGAGCCGGAGAGACATGACTTGCAATATCAGTGATGACACAACAGCATATAAGAGCCCATATGCTGTATTTTTGCTCCTTAAGACACCCACGTTAGCATTTTCTACATTAAAATGTTAATTTATTGTATTATTGTATTTTTTATATTATTGATACATAATATCAGTGCAATGTACAAAAGGCTGTTTTACAAACACATCCAAATGTTGTACAGTATATCAAAGCACAACCAAAGCAGTGCATTGCTACTTGTAGCATCATTTGCGCTCTTCAAAAACCCATGGGTGACGTCACGGATACTACACCCATATCTTTTACAGTCTATGTATTCAACAGCAATATCACATATTTTGCTAGTATCCTGCAGCCCTACAGTAAATGTCAAACACATGCGGAAACACTCCAGCTGTCAAGCCTGACTACAGTAGAAGAGTCTATGAAGGCTTCATTCATTATATCTGAGCGATGCTGACACTCAATCATGCTGATCTTCAGAACCAAACCTCCTTGTTAAGATCTTCTCCTGTAACAAACCTGCTTCAGCTGTCTTGCATTTCACACCGACGCAAACGGATGCTGTTTATATCATCTGGCCCAGCAAAGCCTGTAAACTCCAAATTAAAGTCGCCCCTTCTTGCTGTGTTCTGATGAATAATGAATTACATATAAAAGCGTGCGGAAACGAGTCCCCCGTCAGCGGCTTTAACAAGCTCTCCGTCCTGCCGAGGCCGTTACCTTTAAAAGCGAACGGCGGGAGCAATGAGGCAGACAGTATCAGAGAGTCTTTCAGGCCCTGCGGGACGCCTGACCTTTAAAAAGCAGCTCCGCATCCTCCTCCAGTCAAAGCAAATCGCTGCAACATCACACAAAATCTGCATTGTGGCAATTTATTAAAAGATTTGAGCATCCCGCGGGTTCTCGAGTCAGCAGAGCTCTGATAGACTCTGAAAAGGGTCTTGGAGACTCTGATGGACTGATGATGCGCAGGTGAAGAGTAATAACACTTGGAAACATTTTACTTTAAGAAAAAAACACTTTTGGTGGGGTAAATATGCTCATCTTGTAGCTCCTCTAGAGTTAAACAGTTGAGGTTTACCATCTTTGAAAGCATTCAGCCGATCTCCGGGTCTCTTCGGGAGCACATTTAGCTTAGCTTAGCATAGATTATTGAATCAGATTAGACCATTAGCATGTCACTCATAGCAAGTCGCATATAGTTCTTAGTCACATCGGCCTAAAAATGATCACATTTTTATTTGCATTCGGCCTTAATACACAATGTTATTGCAGAAGAGTCAAGCTTTAAAAAGAAATATTATTTTTGAGTGAGATGCTAATGGTCTAATCTGATTTAATGATTTATGCTAAGCCAGGTTAACCCTTGTGTGCTGTTGGGGATGTTTTCATCCACTCTGGGATGATTTTGGCCATGACCTTATCTGTGTTGCAGTTAGCAGGATTGTTTTTTGTGACAAATCTTATTTTGACACATATTTTGAGATAATACTTGCTTAAAAAAAAAAAAAAAAACTTAACAATACACTCTGGGCAAATTATCTACCCTTACTATATGTTTGGGATGAAAAGATCCACTGAATTAAACTGCTGTAAAAATGGATCAGAGAAATATTTAAAAAGAAATCACATCTGTTTTTTTTTTTTTTTTTAATTTGATAAATTTATATATATTTTTTTACATCAAATCTGTTAATTAACCTGATAAGTCCTGATCAAAACTACTAAATTGTTTAGAAAATTACAGGATTTTTACTTTTTAATTGGCAAATTTATAAATGATGTCACTGATTTGCTGAAAAAAAACACACAAAATTAGGTATTTTCAATTTAAAAAATAATTGTGGACTGTATTTATTTGACCTTTTATCAAAGTTTTGGACATGTGAAACAACATCGCCTTTAATGCTTTGTTTTTCATTGATTTTCTTTTTTTTTCTCCCTTATTTCCTGTTGGTGGCTTTTTTTGCCCCATTAATCCACATTTGTTATTACAAAACACTGACACCATATAATCATGCATTCTTGATTGTTGGTGGTTTCCCCTGTTGGGAAGAGGTAAAATGTGTAGTTTTTACTGTTGATCATTTATTGGCACCCCTAATCCTTTAAATCAGGGGTTCTCAAACTTTTCAACCCCCCGACCACTAAAAGAACAACACCAGTGACTCGCGACCCCCTCTATGCTCGCCGGTGGTTATATAAGCATACAAATATTGCACACAATGGTGCACACACACCAATAGGAACTATTTAAACAAGCTTAATGATGACACAAAAAAGTGCAACAGTCTAACAACCATATATTTTTTAATAATCATTATTTATTTGTTTAATATTTGTGCAATTTGAAAAAGTTAAAAGGAATCTGCAGAGGTTTTTTGCTATTTCTGCGGAGAATTTTGGTAAAAATCTGTGGATTTCTATAGAATTATTTAAAATTAAATAAATAAATATTAAAGTATCATAACTAAAACCTTAATATATAAAATAAAAGTAATAAATTACTGATTAAAAACTGAATAAATTAATAAATAAAAGTAAAAAAGTAAATAAACAGAATTAATGATGGGCTTAAAATCTGCAGAAATCTGCGAAATTCTGCGGAAAATCTGCGGAATTCTGTGCCCGCAGATTCCGTGTGGGCCTATTTAAAAGTGCTCCTGCCATACCCGGAGATTATCAGAATGCATTCAAAAAAGCAAAAACTCAACTGTTAACTCTAGGCAACTTGCAGAATTAGCTAATTTCCCCCCAAAAATGATTCATTTCTTTAAGGCAATGGGTTTTCACTTTTTAAAAAGCATATAGTTCATCCAAAAATGAAAATTGTCATCATTTACTCTCAAAACCTGTTTGAGCTCTTGAGGATTTTTTAAAGAATGCTGGCAGCTGGTTTCATATTAATCTTTTCTACATTCTTCAAAATATCTTCTTTTGTGTTCAACAGAACAAAAAACTCACATCCTGGAGATTAATTGAGGTAATTTTTAATTTTTTGAGTAAATAAACCTTTTAGGTAATCACTTTAAAAGCAACATGTTTACTCACTTTATAAGGTAAAGTCAACTTTTTTACAGCGTATCTAAGCAGCACAATAAATATCAGATTTTAGGTACTAATATGTACTTCACGGTATCAGTAAA
The DNA here is from genome assembly GCF_049306965.1 of Danio rerio. NCBI lineage: Eukaryota > Metazoa > Chordata > Actinopteri > Cypriniformes > Danionidae > Danio > Danio rerio. Next base: position 2,952,649 of record NC_133199.1, on the reverse strand, counting down.
GAGCATTCAGGTACAAGCATGTATCTTTTGAGAAGTTTCCACCACATTGACAGCTTGTGCACCTTTCTTTCTGAGAGTGCACCTGTTAGTAATCTTCTTAATTATCTGGAAGACATTATTTATCCTGCGGTCAAACTATGCAGTTTTCGCTGACTTTGTTAGTCGTTGAGTCTTTCTAAAGTGTCTAAAAGCAGCAGGTTGAACAGATGAAGAGCAAAAGAAAGACCATTTCAGTCCCATCAAGAGAAGCTGCTCCATTCAAGCCTGTGATTTATTGACTATTGCATCTGTACAATGTCACTCACTCATTCAAGTCCATCCAAAAAAAGGCTAAAAGACAAATGCAGGAGAGGACGGGATAATGTGGAGAGAATCTGAATGGTCAATAAAGACCTAGTAAAGATCTGTATCTCAACATACTGAGGCTAAGCTCAAGAGAAACAAACACATTCATTCATTAATTCTCTATCGGTTTAGCCCCATTTCAGAGGTTGCAACAGCAGAATGAACTGCCAAATATTCCAGCAATTTTTTTATACAGCGAATGCCCTTCCAGCTGCAACCCAGTACTGGGAAACAACCATACACTCCCACATTCACACACACTCAAACAAATAAAAAATTAATAAAATAGTAATAAAAAATATTATATGTTTATGTTGTCTCCACAATGTCTGATTCAGATCGAGTCTGAAACCATGTGATCAGGTCCGATTTCCGATCACGTGATTGGATCTGGACATTGCTATCTGTCAGACTGCATTGCTGTAGTAACTACACGTATTTGCAGAAATCTTGCATGGCCACGTGTATTTTGTCCTGTAAAATTTCTGATGTCACCAGCCATTGGCAGATGTGGCCAAAAAGTTAGTTTAGGCTCCGACTGTACATGTCTGAGAAACCACTGTACTGCCATTGTTCTTTGTTAGTGAAGCAGATCCTCAGAGAGAAACCCCTACATCAGAAACAGCACAGTAAGACACACGCAAACACTGCAGATTTACATACAATAGACCATGATGATACAAGAAGAAATCAAACACACACACACACACACACACACACACACACACACACACACACACACACACACACACACACACACACACACACACACACACACAGATGTTGAGCAGAATGTAATGAGGACAGCTCCTGTGCAGTACAAACGGCCTCATCGCTCATCACACACACTCACACTCTGTTTAATTGGAGCTGGAGAAACCCAGCTGAACGCTTTTCAGAGTTTCCTCAGACAGAAAAAACACACGTGCGCACACACACACAGATTCTCCGCTGTGCTAAAAATAGGCAGCCCAGATAACGGCCATTTGCCTTCGCATTGTTCTCGGTGTCTCCTCCCTCCTCGTGCGCTCAGAGAGTTGAGTTGGGTGAGCGTGTGTATGTGTGTGTGGCGTTTAGCGTCTGCCAGAAGCTCTTATTCCTGCGCACGAGGGAAGAGACTCTCTGAGCGCAGACACACACACTTGAAGACTCATCTCCTGGAGTGGCTGTAATCAATGAGGACTGGCAGACAGACCCCGGGCCCCGGCCAACACCACACACTGACCACAGTACTGCACAGATAAAAGGCTATCTGATCCCCGGCGGAGACACACACGCACGCACACACGCAGACACTAACACTGAGATGCTTCGGAATGAAATCAAAATGTACTCTTCTTCTTTATATATACAGTAGTGCTAGTTATAAAGGATGTTTCAGTGCACGTCATTACTTTGAACAAATTCCTTTACCTCTAAAATCTTTTATTAAATATCATACCATTCTCTTTACTCGAAACCACTTTTCTGTACCTCTGGTAACATGAAATGCCTTTAGGGTGGAGCTATTATTGCATTAGAATGGGGTTATAAGGGCTATTGGTCATTTTGAGCGGGGCTAACAGTCCTTCAGGGCAGGGCCATAAGTCATTTAGGGAGTGGCTATCAGTCTTTAAGGGGGTGGCTATCAGTCTTATACGGATTGGCTATCAGTCGCTTAGGGAGTGGCTATTAGTCATATAGGGACTGGCTATCAGTTTTATAGGGAGTTGCTATCAATCGTTTAGGGAGTGGCTATCAGTCATTTAGGGTGGAGTTATCATTCCTTTAGGGTGGAGCTATCAGTCCTTTTGGGTGGGGCTATCAGTATTTTAAGAAGTGGCTATCAGTCTTTTAGGAAAGGGCTATGAGCCATTTAGGGTTGGACTATCAGTCCTTTAGGGTGGGGCTATAAGCCATTTACAGAGAAGCTATTAGTCCTTTAGGGCAGGGGTTCCCAAACTTTTCAGCCCGCGACCCCCAAAATGACAATGCCAGTGACTCGTGACCCCCAATATTCTCCGAGGTGGTTATAAATACAGAAACCTTGTATGCAATGACGCACACACACACACCAATAGACCCAAGTCTATTCTTAGTTTTTTTATGTATGTCAGTGCTGTAAATGGGCTAGAAAGTTTAACCTGGTGTTATAAAATCAATCTGCTGCATCTGACAGTATTGCTGTGTCTTTAGTATAATGTAATTACCCGAGAAGTCGCAATCCAATAGAACTAGTAACTATAAGCTACTATAGTAACTATATAGTTTATAGTAACTATAAACGACTATTTTTTTCTCTTTAGTTGGTTATTGATAAAATACAGTAAGTCTTAAGGTTTAATAAAAATTAATAGATTTTTGAAAATCACCAGGCGACGCCCCTTCATTGTCCCGCGACCCCTCGGGGGGTCCCGACCCCCACTTTGAGAACCTCTGCTTTAGGGAGTAATGAGAATTTTAGGCAGTGGCAATCAGTCTTTTAGGGAGTGGCTATAAGTCTTTAAAGGAGTGGCTATCAGTCTTTTAGGGAGTGGCTATCAGTCTTTAAAGGAGTGGCTATCAGTCTTTTAGGGAGTGGCTATCAGTCTTTAAAGGAGTGGCTATCAGTCTTTTAGGGAGTGGCTATCAGTCTTTAAAGGAGTGGCTATCAGTATTTTAGGGACAGGCTGTCAGTCTTTTAGGGAGTGGCTATCAATACTTTAGGGAGTGGCTATCAGTCTTTTAAGGATTGACTATTAGCCTTTTAGGGATCTTTTAGGAAGGGGCTATCAGGAAGGGGCTATCAGCCATTTAGGGTGAGACTTTTAGTCCTTAAAGGAGGGTTTATCAGCTTTTTAAAGAGCAGCTATTAGTAATTTAGGACAAGGCTATCAATCTTTCCGGGCGTGTCTTGTTTGTGCTCTGAATTGGTCCATCTTGCTTCATTTTGTTATCTTCTAACAATATAATCAGTTCCCAAAAGACAAAATTATGCACCACCTTACAGTTTTGTCCCTTTTCATGACAATTTCAAGTGGATGTATGAATGGAGATGGAGGAAAAAAAAGTATAATCTTATAAGCTTCAATTATTTGGTAACTTTAAAAAAGACCTATAAAGCAAAAATCACTTTTATAAGGGGTTTAAACACAGCTGTGTGGATTTAAGCAGCTAATACTGTAACAACTGTATTAATTTTATGATCAGGCTGGCTGAAAACAGTCTGCAGAAACACTTTGATTGACATTCTCCCTTTGTACGTGTCATCAGAGTGGGAAAGCCCCGCCCACTAGTGACCATCTCTCCCTCATTGGAATAGGATGTTAGTCTTGCCTTTGAATCTGCCACTATGCTGACACACAAGCATTTGTGGCTCCACCCTCTTGTGACAGTCACCAAAGTGGCGCAATTAGGATCAAAGCCTAAAAGGGTCAGTTTCAAAGAGTTATAAAACATTATCTGCGCGGTATTTTGTGCTGAAACATCACATACACACTCTAGATACATTCGAGACTTATTTTACATCTTGTAAAAGGGGCATTATATCTCTTTATATCTCTAATATATCTTTAAACATTCGGATGCAGTGGAGAGTATCATGCAAAATGCGTCATTTTCGTTTACTCATGTTTGTAGCTTTTTCACTATGCAGTTGTTGCAGGCCTAGTTAAAGTGCGCGCAAGAGAAATGAAAGGATGTAGTTTCTGGCATCTCGACTGAAGCGAATGGAAGATAAAGATGTGAGTTTTGCAGGAGATTTGCAGAGCAGCAGTGAAGGATGTAATGGCTGACAGATGGAGATGCAGAAGCAGAAGATCATCTCACTAGAGAGATGATGACAGAGAAACACAACATCAAAACAAATCAGTGTGTGTGAGAAAGTCTTGCACTGTTTTTCAGGATGTTTTCAGAGTGACCTCAGTCAGTTTCTTTATCAGCAGTATGTCATGATAAAATAAAAAGCATAATAAATATATACATGCTTACAGCTGCTGATAGCAAAGTACTTTAGTATACACTCAACAAATGACGTTTGCTTTTTGTTCAAACTACTAATTTAAAATAAGCTGAGCTGCTTTTTTGGAGACAACATAATTGTTTTATGTTCAATCAACTTAAATAAAAACAAATAAGTTAACTTAATTCCAAACACTTGTTTAAGTTGAAACAACAAATGATTTTTACAGCATAATGACTTGACCTGAGGAATATTCAGGATGATTTGGCCGTACAGTGAGTCTCATATTGCTGTATTTTTATTTTGGAATTCTCTCTCTCTCTGACGAAGCAGTCCATTGCAGTCTGTCCTGTAATCTGTGTAAATCAGCGCAGATCGTCCTCCATTACAGACATTCAGCACTCTGCCGACAGCCTCCTTACACTAACAACACAATAACAAGGCAATCCAATAATTCAGCATTACACTTCATCTCCCAGCGCCTCGGTGCTGCTGACAGCAGCTCACAAACATTAGCGCGTTTCATTTGTGCTCTGCTGTAATGCTAATGGCAGAGTGTGAGAGTGGGGGTCTTCAGTATGCAGATGAGGAGTTCACTTGAACATTTTAATCCTCAAGTTTTTTGTATGATAATTGAGTCCTTAAAGCATGAACTGGAAGCTGCAACCATTTTTTTCCCGTACAGTGACGCAGTTCCTACAGAAAGGGAATATTAAATGAGAAAACAGTGGGCGTGGCTTGTTTTTGTTTTACTGTAAGCTGATTGGATGTAGTAAAGTATGCATTTCATTTAGGCCCAATCCCAAGTCTACCCCTTCACCCTTCCCCTTACCCCTACCCTTGAATTTGCACATTTACTTCATGCTTAAAATAAATAAATAAATAAATAAATAAATAAAAACCACAAAATGTCAGTATTTATAATCCCTAATAATATCTCCTGTATACTAAACCCACAACAAACTTTCACATCAGACTCTCGATGACACTTAAATACCCTGTCAGAGAAGTCTAGCGGCTGGGAATTGGCTTTTTACAGTGTCTGCTATAATGTTAATGTCGTTTTCATGCGTTTACATTGATTTATATGGTCACGGTGTAAATGTACAGTACAGTTACTAGCTTATTGCCACATTATATCGTTATTATAACATGACATATGCCTTTAGTGAGTTTCTGAAGATAAATACCAAAAAAAAATAAAAATAAAAAACGCAACTGGATTAACTACAGCAGTCGCAATCGTCTGATCTCATATGAAGCAAGAGATGGCGATGACATATGATGACGTGTGCAAGGTAAAGTGCTGTCCTATTTCTTAGAGGTAAAATTGAAGCCCTTCTTTTTCACACTCTGTTTCAAGGGCCAAGGGTAAGGGGAAGCAGTTCAAAAATAGAATAGGCATTGGGCCTTAGAAAGATCAAGAAAGGGGTTTTAGAAGAGTTATTACAACCTAATAGACAGAACAATGCACTAAACACAGGCTCATTGTGGATACGTACCCCTGTCTACATTTCTGGAGATCCAAATTATGTACACAGATGTACGTCTGGTTCCATTCCATCTGTAAAATGAACGCTATGGGGCGGAATGACGCCACTGATGGCTTCTGTACCTTTTCGTGTCACCAGCTGACCGATTACCTCCGTACAGCTTGTCCAGTGTTAGCAGTTTGCCCACTAGCTCACCATGTACACCGATGGACTTGGGATAAGGAGCGGAATTGACCACAATGGCGGGGTTTGAGTTCAGTGAAGAACAGTTCAGGAAACCAGGTAAAGCAAAAGTAAAAATAAAATAAATAAACAACATGCTCAAAGCGCAGTGAAATAACACGCCCACGATGGCTTGGCATTTCCTAGATTGCCTTTGAAAACACTATCGGTTGAGTTTAGGGAAGGGGGTGGATGGGTCAGTCGTTCAGTCAGTCAAGCTGGCCTGGTCAGCTGAAGTGTATATTGAACTCTCTGGTGGACTAATGCGAGAAGAGGATGTGTGAGAGAAATTTGAGATCATTAAAAAGTGTACACAGCGGCCTCTGGTGGATTTGCAAAAACAAAAACTGCAAGCAGACATAGCTTCTGTTACGTATTTTGATGACCCTAGAAATGTAGACCTGGGTACGTATTTGCAATGATCCTTGGGTGTTTGTTTTGGTCATTATACCTGTTATAGAAAGATGGATTTTCAGCTTATGTCAATGTCGTGAACATGTATATACAATAAAGCAAGACATTAGGTGTGTTTTTGTAATTATACCTTTTTAATAACGTTTTCTGTAGCTTTTGTATTATCATTATCATTATCATTATGATACCATTTACCATGATAAAAACATTAACATTTACTTGCAACAAGAAACTTTGATGCCGGCTAAATTCTACAGACGGCCAGAGGAGAAATGTAGGAAAGGTCAAAGGAAGACCTGCGGTGCGGGACGGTCAGACGAGGCCCTGGGAGACACACACACGCACACACAAATGCATAGACTCGTGTTCGGAAACAAAGACACAAGAGTCTACAAACAACAGCTTCCCCCTCACAGAGACTAAACTACAAACACAAATCAACACACAAACTCTGGAGGAATGACTAAACCTTTCTTTGAGTGAAAAAAGAGAAAACAAACAGATAGACTGCTGAGAGGAGTCTATACTCGGCCTTATTCTGGCTCTTGAAGAAACACAACAGGGAGAAAAAAGTTGTATAGGATGCTGAATCATGGTGATAACAAGCTGCTTTGGATATTTAACTTGGTAATGACATTTATATTCCAAGGTCTAATGCTGGATTCACATCAGACTCAAAGAAATGCACCACTTGCTCTAGATTACCCGCGGGATGTTTTTCTGTTTTTCGCAAATTTTCAGCTGAAGTAAAGTAACTTTGCTACTGTTTGCATTAATTTTGTATGTATCTACTTGAGCAAATACTTAAAATCAAATTTGGTTTGAATCCAGAATAAAGTTAGATTATTTAGCAGCAAAATTAATTTAGGGGGCGTCACAGTGGGTAGCACGATCGCCTCACAGCAAGAAGGTTCTCCCTGTGTTGGCATGGGTTTCCTCCGTGTGCTCCGGTTTCCCCCACAAGTCCAAACACATGCGGTACAGGTGAACTGAATAAACTGAATTGGCAGTAGAGTTAGAGTGTGTGTTAATGAGTGTGTATGGATGTTTCCCAGTGTTTTGTTGCAGATGGTAGGGCATCCACTGCATAAAACATATGCTGGATTAGTTGGCGGTTCATTCCACCGAGGCAAATGATTAATATAGGGACTAATATGTTTAATAAAGGGAGTAAGGTGAAAAAGAAAATGAATAAATGAATGAAAATTCATTTGTGGCTTTTCTCATTCACCCGTGAGTTCAAGGAGGCAGAGCTACGAATGGGTCAACAAATGTACAAATGAGCTACAAATGTATCAGCATAGCGGCAGATTAAAGAGCCCCTGTTATGGGTTTTTGAAAATGAGCTTCCATGTAGTGTGTAACAGCTCTAAATTAATGAAAACATCCAGCTGAGGGTTAAATCTGAAAGTGCACCTTTTTATTAAAAAATTCGTCTCAGAATCATTTAAATAATTTGTTATTCGTCCGGATGTTTTGCCTATTCGTATCAGCGATGACACAAAACAATTCCAAATATGAAGTGCCGGATCTGGTAAAACGTGAACATGCCTTTCCCTTTACACTAGCAGAGTGTGGGTGTGTGTGGGACTGATCACGACTGAAGGTGAGTGAACATTAATAAGTGAACGTTCTGATGATTAATGCAATAATCTACCCTGCAACAGAGGATTCATTGGCTGTTTGTTAAAGGAAGGATCAGAAAAGATTATTGATGAAAGAAACTTTGTCAGAGCTTGACAGGAAATTTACAGTACATCAGTTTATTCCTCCAGTTCACAAGTGTAATTAAGTGTGATTAAAATGATTGACTCCTCATTTCTCTAGCTTGGAAATTATGTATTTAATTGTGTTATGTTACTTGTAACCGCTCAATGCAGCTTGTACTGTATCTTGTTAACTCTTCATATTAACATACCACGTCTTAAGCCACGTTAAAAGGGGTGGACGCTTTGTTTACAGTTTTAAATGCGGCCTGCGATCCTCTGCCGTTTGTTGCTGCTATGGCCACCGTCAGCTGTTCCTACACACGTGGGGTGGTCAATAGTTAATCTTTTAGTGCTGTGTGGATTAACACTGAATGTGTGTCGTTGTTTTTACTCATGGTTAAGAATAGAGCAGTATGCTGGTGTTTAACTGCATTGTTTAATGCACTCCTGCATTGGGCTCACACATATACTCTGCATGCACTCTGGATCTCTCTTGTGCTAAATGTAGTGGACCAATCGACCAACAGACTAGGGCATCGGAGCAATCATCGCAGATTAGCATCGCACTAAGGATGAGTTTGGAAACAAATGAATCCCTGAACAAATCATATGGGAGTCGTTGGCATAATTAGGTAAAAATAAATGCATATTATAAGACAATGACAATGAGTGTTTTTTTGACCTTGCAAGCATATCAGCCTGTTGTTGAAAATATTTACCAAAATATTTATAATGCATAATAAGAGCTCTTTAAATAAACAAGACTAATTTCCTATGATAATAAGGGAGAGATGGTCATTAATGGGTGGGTCCTCCCTGACTCTGATGAAGTACAAACGGAGAATGTCAATCAAAGTGTTTCTGCAGACTGTTTTCATCAAGTGTGATTATACAAAATTAAATTAAGATACTTTTAACATTAGAAGCTGCATATATTTACACACTGTCGCCACACAATTGTGTTGAAATCTTTAATAAATGTCATTTTTGTATAATATGTCTCCTTAAAGTTGAGGTAGAGAACGCATTTAGATATCAAAAACTACACACATCACCCTTAAACAAAACAGGAGTGGAAACACTGAGAGTGGTCTTTTTGGGACATCAGGAACTTTAAAGTCATTAATCTGAACTGGCCATTTTATGCGTTCCTCATCAGGATGATTTTTATGGAGGATGATTTCCTGAACATTCAGTGCGGTTCATTAGTATTCGTGTCTAGGGAGTGGAAGGAAACACTCACTCATATTTATGGCGTATGAGGACATTAAGGAGGATTTAAATATAGTCTTGGGTGTCTAATCACACACACGCAATAAAAATATACGAGAATTCACTCAAACAGCAACTTCAGCCCAATCTTACAGCAAACTCAGCTGATTTGCTGGCTGATACATATGAATTTGTACGATGTTTTGTGAATGTTTTCACTAGTGCTGTTAAACGTATAATCACAATTAATAAAAAAATGGTATTTACATAATGTATGGGAGTGTACTGTGTATACATATCTGCTGTTTAACAGTGCGTCTAGCCTTCACGTAGATAAGCAGCACAGTGACAGACAAGAATGAGGCAGATCCCCCTTACTACAGTAAGAACATTCCCAACAATAATTTGATGTATTTGTTGTTGAGTTAATTCAAAACTTTCTGCAACAATGAGGCATACAATATCGTTTTAAAGTTTTAAAGGGATTTGGATCCTATTTTAACACCAGGAAAAAAAAAAACACTTATTGTCTTCATATCTCTCTAATATGACTGTGGACAACCGATACCTACACACAGCTCTGTCTAAACAGCTTACAAAAGACGATTTTCATCATAGGTGCCCTTTAAAAGAATGAATGCTCAAATAAATAATTTAAAATGAATACAGTTAAATTCCTTAAAAATAAATAAAGGAAAATAATTCTGACCGGATCAACATTACATAGAAAAAGCAGAGCAGATTTTCTCCTCCATTCCTCCTGTTTCCACAGCACTCATTACAGAGTCACACATCCGTCAAGTGTGCTACACTCTCCGGGGAAAACTGACGGAGTTATTAGTGCCATAACAAACTTATCATGAAGTTATTACACCGGAGCTGCCCTTAACACAGCTGGACTAACCACAGCAATTCATCAACACACGCAGTTCAGATCAGCTTCAAATGCACACTGTGGGTTAACGGGAGGAGTGTTTGCTTCTGTTTCATCTTTAACAGAAGACGCATTCATTTTAGAAATAATTATAATAATAATAATGATTCTTTAAATTATTTTTTATTTCAAACTCCAGTGGAAAAATTGTTATTCTTGTAACCTATATACATTTTATTTAGCTATGCTCAGGCTTCTTATCTAGTAAATAAAATAAGCAGTTTTGTTTAAAAAAGATGATAATAAACTAAATTTATTGAAAGTGTTAAACTTATCTCATAAAAAAAACGAATTAGTTAAAAATTCTCACATAAATTTGACAAACCCTTAAAAATAATATATATATATATACACACACACACACACACACACACACACACACACACACACACACACACACACACACACACACACACACACACACACACACACACACACACACACAAATTAATTAATTAATAAATAAATAAATGAATTTTTTATTTTTTATTTAAATCCCACTGGCAAAAACGTTATTTTTGTTAGCTACAGTAAATACATTTTATTTATTTATGATCATGCTTCTCATTCTGTAAATGAAATTATAAGCAAATTTGTATTATTTGCATTAAGATTTAAATAAAACAAGCTATATTCAAAGTGTCAAACTTATCTTGTTTAAAATAAACATAAAAAAACGAAAATGTCAAAAATGACATAAAAAGATAAGTAAAAAATCGACAAAAAAAATATAATAATGATTATTTTTTTATCAATAATTTTTATTTTAAACCCCAGTGGAAAAATTGCTATTCTTGTAACTCTTACACATTCTATTTAGTTATGATCAGTTTTCTCATTTAGTTAATAAAATAAGCCGTTTTTGTTTTTGTCACAATAAAAAATTATAATAAAACAAAATATATTAAAAGTGTAAAACTTACCTTATTTGAAATTATTAAAAACTAAATAGTTAAAAATTATGACATAAAATTACTAAAACCCTAACAAAAAAAACAATACTTTTTATTTAAATATGATCAAGGTTCTCATATAGTAAATTAATTTATAAGCATTTTTTTTACCTGCAATAAATGTTAAATAAAACAAACTAAATTATAATTGTTAAACTGATCTTATTTAAAGGTTATAAAAAATAAACTGTCAAAATTGACATTCAAAACTATTAAAACATTACCAAAAATGTATAATAATGATTACTTCTTATAAAACAATAAAACTAAATATATTAAAAGTGTTAAACTAATCTAATTTAAAATAAATAAAAACTAAATCATTAAAAATGATGACATAAAATTACTAAAACAAAATGACTAAAATATTTTTTTAATTAATAATTTTATTTTAAACCCCACTAGTTAAATTAGTTCTTGTTACCTTTTCATTATCAGGCTTCTAATATAGTACATAAAACTCTTCGCATAAATAATAATTAATAATATTAATTGCTTAATCAAACAAACTATATTAAAATTGTTAACTTATCTCTTTTAAAATTACTAATTCAAAACTGTCAAAAACGACGTAACAAAATTGCTAAAACCTTAACAAAAGATTATAATAATGATTACTTTTAAAATTATGTTTTTATTTTAAGTCCCAGTGGATTTTGTTTTTATTTTTCATATATTCATTTTATTTATGATCAGGGTTCTCATATAGTAAATATAATTATAAGCTTTATTTCAGTTACCTGCAATTAAAATACAATAAAATAAAATATATTAAAAGTGTTAAACTTATTTTATTTAAAATGAATAAAAACTAAATAGTCAAAAATGACACAACCAATTTACTAAAACTTAATGCTATTAAAAAACTACACTGGTCTTACAATGACACTAAAATGACACTCATCCAGAATAAAATATTGGAATTGAGAGGAGGACAAAAAGGTTTATTTAAAACATAACCCAAGCCTTATTAAATCTAACCCTCAGTAAACTGACCTTTAATGATGTTCAGATAAATGTGCAAAGATATTCAAGTGATAAGATAGCGAAATCCAGTCATCAGTATTACATTTCATCCTGATTGTAAAACGTTTCAATGAGCAAAAAATATTTACAGCGCTGTTCCTGTTGTTGCTTCTTTCCCCAGTTCATGATTAAAATCAACAAACAATAGAAATGCGAGACAATATCCTCTGAATAGCTGACTGTTTCATTGGGAGAGGTATGAAAAGACAGACAAAATCAATATGCTGGTGACGGTGGGAAAAAGTGCTGAGCGGGAGAGCCCAGGGGTGCCACGGCAAGTCGGAGGTACAAAAAAAAAAAAGCATTATAACAAGGAAAAACTGCAATGAATATGAAACAGAAGGAGGCTGTGCAGAGTCAGGATCAGCTCCATCTGTCGGTGCGCCACCATCAGGCCCAAAGGATTTCAGGGTTTTCTAACAGTCATCAAAGTGCACCTAGTGTAAGCTGCATTCAGTCTACATGTTTGTAAAACCTCAAAAAACGACTTAAACATACAGTTGAAGTCAAAATTATTCACCCTCCTGGGATTTTATTTTTATTTTTCAAATATTTCCAAAATGAAGTTTAACAGAGCAGGGAATTTTTCACAGTATTTCCAACTATATGTTTTATTCTGGAGAAAGTTTTATTTGTTTTATTTAGGCAAGAATAAAAGCAGTTGTATAATTTATTAAAAAACTTTTAATGTCAATATTATAAGCCTGCTTAAGCAACATTTGTTTTAGATAGTCTACAGAACAAACCACTGTTATACAATGACTTCCCTAATTACCATAACTTTACCCTAATTTACCTAGTTAAGCCTTTAAATATCACTTTAAGTTGAATACTATTAGTCTAATATTATTTACTGTTATCATGGCAAATAAATAAAAAAATATATAATAAATAAAATAAAATAAATAAATCAGTTATTAGAAATGAGTTATTAAAACTTTTATGCTTAAAAATGTGATGAAGAAATCTTCACTCCATTAAACAGAAATTGGGGGAAAAGGCTAATAATTCAGGAGGGTTTATAATTCTGAGTTAAATTGCGTGTTTGACTGCAGTTTGAAGCTAAAACGAACACCATGAGGCAGTATGACACCAACAAATGTTAGTCCTTTCCACACCAATGATATTTACTGGGAGATATTATGGCCTGTTTCCAGTGATATGGAACGGTATGCTTTTATGTCTGTTTACACTGTTAAAAGGCACCAAAAAGCAAACCGTACCATATAACATTTTCAGTACCCTTTCCAAAGGGAACCTAGCACAACAAAAGGGTGCCAAAAGACAGAGCTGAATGTGGCTAAATGTAGACAGCACCGTCTAGTAGATTTGTCATTGGAAACATGCAATGAAACGCATCTGAGAAATGTATTTTAGGTTTCACAAAAATGTATTCTGAGGCACTTGTTTCCAAAGAGGCTTGGTTGGAATTACTTTTCTGTTGCAGTTGTAAATGTTTAACCAATTACATTGCACTGGGTTCAGCTGGCCAATCAGAGCACACTGCTGATTTGGGAAATCAGAGCTTCGTAGAAGCCAGAGCGTTTTCATCTGGGAGTTGCAATTAAGTACTGTGTGTGAAAAAAATATATTGGAGGGCTTTTGGGGGCAGCACGGTGGCTCAGTGGTTAGCACTGTCCCACCACAGCAAGAAGGTTGCTGGTTTGAGTCCCGGCTGGGCCAGTTGGCATTTCTGTTTGGAGTTTGCATGTTCTCCCCGTGTTGGCGTGGGTTTCCTCCAGGTGCTCTGATTTCCCCCGCAGACCAGTCACCTGCACTATAGGTCACTTGGGTAAACTAAATTGGCCATAGTGTATGGGTGTTTCCCAGGACTGGGTTGCGGTTGGAAGGGCATCTGCTGCTTAAAACATATGCCGGAACAGTTCATTCCACTGTAGCGACCCCTGATAAACAAGACACTAAACCGAAGGGAAATTAATGAATAGAGGACTTTTGTATAAGACTGATGGGCGATGCAATGTAAATAAAGCATTCCAGACAACTAAATAAAGCATGTTATTAACCTAGTACCCCCAATAAATAAAATAATGACCGTTTAAGACAGCATCATATGGAAACTGCATATTTTGATCAATTAAACCAGCCACCCATCTTTTATTGTTAGCTCAAATCTCTATTTTTAGATCTAATTAAGGCCAAGCAGTTCAATCCAGCTACAGTAAATCAGATTTCCAGCAGAGTTTGGTTCCAGCTCTAATCAAACACAATACTGAAGGTCTTTGGGGTTCACCTGAAAATTACACAAAGGTTTGTTAGATCCGGAACTTGCACCACAGGAAGGCGGATTTCTGGGAAAAGGCACAAACACGCTGGAATCAAGCTGAATGCCCTTGGAATTTCATTAAAACATGTTTAAAAGAGGCTTTTTTAAATAATTGCACACGCTGACAAGGAGAGATGAGAGAAGAGGAAGAAATGCGAAAGGAAGGAGGAAAAAATGAGGATAAATGGGTGAGGGAAAATGAAGACATAATAAATACATGAGTGAATCTCAAACAGAACTTACGGCCTTTAAAAATGAAACTTCTGCAAACTCTGTTTTATCTGTGTTAAAGCCAAGAGAGAATATAGCCATAGAGAGCATGAGGTTAGTTTTTCCATTCCTCTCAGTGGCAGTTGCTCTGAATACTTCCATATTTGCACACAGACAGTGACCTGGGTAGGATTGCATCAGCCATTTATAAGGTCTTTCTTGAATTTGGGGAATTAAAGTTCACATAAGCAGCTCAGTAAGTTACTCTGCCACACACTTTGTTCTGACAGACTAAAAAGATCTCAAGCTCTTTGTAAAGTAATGAATAATATGACCTTTCACTAAGAAGGCTATACATTTGTAATATGCAGATAGTATTGAAAATCTACACTTTCTATCTTGTCCTTTGATAAGTATATTTAAATATGCAGAATTTAATAAAAAATGGGACGGAAGAGAGCTCTTTTGCTCATAAAAAAGCAAAATTTTTTTGATTAAAAATGCAGTAGTAAAATTATACTTCCAATTATACTTCAGCATTATTTTTTGTTGGAAAACAGCATGTTTCATTCGTTAAGTAATGAAGGCTTTCAAAGCATGTGCCCGTGACTGAAATGTGACCTCTGATGGACAGTAGCAGACTCCAAAATGAGACGCAGATTCAGAGTTCCACATGAGGTGGTTATTAATTAGCAAATAATATAAACATTACAAGCGTAAACCCTAGGTTAGCACGTTCCTTTGTAACCACGTGTCTTAACAACATGCTACGTGTCGAGATTTGCAGTGATAAGCAATTGGGCTGTTTGCACCAGACAAAAACACGACAGAAATGTAAATGCAGCAATTCAGAAGCACAGAATAGTGCACTCACTGCACTCCAGCGAAATGGTAAGGTTTATAATCTAATTAATACATATTAAACCTCCTTAACTTTATTAAACGCCGATGCTGAAACACTAATATGTGTTGGTTCACAGGTCTAAAGTTCTCAGGTCAAAGGGTTTGTTTTATTTTCCAGATCTGAGGTGAACTATCTGCTGCTTATTTCAGTAGTATGGCAATAAATATCATGTGAAATGGCATTCAAGCTCACATTATAAGCATTTACCACTGAATCAAGTACATGAGGTGTACCTAAGCTGATCGATTTCAGTTTTCTGTTGTTCAACTGCAAGAAATAGAAGCCTTCTATTTCTGAAATATAAGTCTCTTAAATATAAATTTCAGGTATTGGATAAGACAAAAACTCCTTTTAATATGGAAAATATTCCTTCTATCACGTGGTGTTGTTTTTATTTAGAACACGACTTAAACTAGCCATGAATCCAGATTTAGTCTCGATAGTTAGGCACACTTCTGTTGAAGTCGTCGATCTGGCAACCTGCGCCTGTGTGTGTTTTGAATCAGGCGTGCAATACCTAGTTCAACCACTGGGTGTCGAACTTACATTCTGCACCTTTAAAAATATTCCCAAGCTACATACTATGTTGTCAGTTTCTGATGCACTACAAGTTGGCTGTCCAACATATAAATAAACAAACTACAGTTATACAAATAATCATGTTATATTACAACCAAGATATACATCATATTAACATCTGTATTAAACAGCCATTTATAACATCAGAGTAATTAAAGAAAATAAACCATTAAAAATGAATCTCCAATGTACATGATAAGAATATGATTCTTCAATACGTTTTCACAGAAATCAGCTTTAATTAACATGAGAGTGAGTTCAAAGTGGATCTTTAGCTAAATTTTCCAGGGATGCTGATACCGATGCTGATTCCTTGTCATGGTCATCAGCCGATACCAAGTACAGATTCTGATGCTTTAAGCTTTATATAACTTTGCCATTGCATGAGCACATTTTTTCCTTCATGTACGAGATCTCGCCTTACTTAAGAGAATTAATTAAGGATGTTGCATACATGTAATGGTCAGAAGCAGCTTTACAAAAAATATAGATAAAACAGACAGAGAAAAGGATAAGAAAAATGACTGACAGCGCAATTTGGAAACATTGCTCATGTGTTGTAGGACTGTGGATGTATAACCCGGGCGGTAAACTCATAAAAAAAGCACTTGCGATCACTTCATGAAGTCGGCCAGATCAGCAAGTACTGATCGAGTCATGAAGTGTGATTATTGGCTGATAGATTGGAGCATCCCTAATATTTTCCCTGTTAAAACATTACATATACAGAAAGGTTACCATAATATAGCCATGAGATGGAATGAAAAATAAATCCTAGTTAATGAGCCTGAGGCAAAGTAAACTGTGATAAAAACAGAAGATCAGCACCATGGACAGAAACCACACAATTCAGCACCACAGACAGCGCATCATCACCTGAGCAAAACAAGACTCAAATCTCTGCCTAATCTAAAAGAGATGAGAGCTGAGGGGGAAACACAACATATTTCTGCTTAATCCAAAACAATGGAAAAAAACACACACACACACACACAAAGCAAAGAGCCTTAGAAGGACAAACACTGCAATCGTTCCCCCGCCACAGTCTTTTCATTTTTCCTTTCGGGCGCTGAAGCAGAGGTTAGATAAACACTGGGATGTGTAGAGAGAAATGCAATGTATTAAGAGGTGAGCAGTTCCCTCAAGGGGAATGTATTCATTCCTTCTGCTAGCTCAGCTTTCCACACAACATTGTGCTTTTTATTTTTTATGAAACATTCTGCTTTTATTGGCCATTTTACAGGCAATACTGCCACAGGTGTTTGACTACATTATAAGCAAACACTAGAGGAAGTGGAGAGGAAACTCTATCTGAGACGGCTCCTCAAAAGAAATCACAAACCGAATCGGTTATGGTGACTACTGATCGACTAGCTTTACTATGAGAGACGACAGCATTCCTGGTTTATGCTGTTTTGTGACATGAACCTGCAAAAATGAATATAAAGGAATAGTGTATCTCTGCCATCATATTACTCATCATATCTAGGGTTGGGTGTTGATAAAAAACTCATATCACAATAAAAGTAATCTCATATGCTGATGATCACGATATATAGTACCATTTCAGTACATTCAATCCATCTTAAAGTTATGAAACTCATTTCCATTTATTGTGAATTAATGTAAACTATCATTGACCAGCAAAAACCTCAGAATGCCATATTTCATGTGATCCACAAACAAGTTTTAGAGCTTCAGATCTGTCAGTGATGCAGTTTAGCAGCAGTAACTGAGAGCTGAGTAAACACACATATTACTGTTCGAGGATCTGTGCTCGGTGTTGAACAACATTTGTTGCTGAATTGAGGGAAGCTATTTTCAGTGCATGGCATCAACCCAGCCAAACGGGTAAACATCTCTCCTTTATCTTGGGAGGAGATGCTGTGTGGTTTGAAAAGCTGCCACGACGACTTAAGTTTCTTCTGCTGTCATAAAACAGAGGAGGAAATGTGGAGAATGGGTTTTTCTTTCAAATTTCATAAGAACATCTGTCCATCCATCTATCAGTCCATCACTCAGACCATTCACTAATCCATTCATATATATCCCTTATTTATCCACCTTCTATTTAATCAATCAATCAATCAATCAATCAATCAATCAATCAATCAATCAATCAATCAATCAATCAATCAATCAATCAATCAATCAATCAATCAATCTACTCCCAACTTGCCACCAATCCCTCAATCTCCCTGTCCATCTCTACACTAACTTACCCATCCATCTATACATCCCTCCAACTCTACCCTCCTCTCGCCATCCATCAACTCACTTATCCATTTCTTCACAAACTTATCCATCCCTTATTTAATCTTTCCATCCATCCCTCCATACCATCCATTCATTACTCCCTCCCTCTCTCTATGTATATATCTATCCCTTCATCAATTCACCTATCCATCTCTGCATCAATTTACCCATCCATCCATCTGTTCGCCCGTATGTCCATCCATCCATCTATCTGCCAATTTATTCACCAATTTATTTATTCATCCCTCCATACTTCCATCATCTTAACAATTTCTGCACCAACTTTCCATCCATCCATTTATCCCTCCCTCCCTCTATCTATTCCTGCCCTAACTTACCCATCCATACATATATCCATCTTTCCATCCATCCATCCATCAACTCACCTATCTATCTCAGCACCAACTTACCTGTACATCCATCCATCTGCCACTTCACCAACTTATTCATCCATCCATCCATGCATCCACCAATCTATATATTCATCCCTCCATCAACTCACCTATCCATCTCTGTCCCATCCATCCATCCATCCATCCATCCATCCATCCGTCCATCTGTCCATCCATCCATTCACCACTTCAACAACCTATTCATCCATCCTTCAATACATCTTTCTATCATCTCACCTATTTCTGCACCAACTTACCATCCTTCCATCTACCTATTTATATATCCTACCTTCCAACTCACCTGTCCATCTCTGCGCCAACTTACCCATCCGTCCATCCATCCATCCGTCCTTCCATCCATCTATCCGTCCATTCGTCCGTCCGTTCATCCATCCATCCATCCATCCATCCAGACAACTCACCAATCAGTTCAACCATCCTTCCCTCCTTCCACCCATCTATATATTCATCCCTCCATAAAGTCACCTATCCACCCATCCATCCAGAAATTATATGCAACTGCTTACAACAATTTTGGCCTATACTATATAAGCAAGTGTTCTTTTCAACACACACAATGCAGGGCAATCCAGTAAATAAAAAGCAGACTCTCTGCCGTGGCCACACATTTATCGCTGGCTGTTCAGCTAGTATAAAGATCTAGTGGAGCATAAGTCACATTAGCAGTCAGATTTCATCTCTGTAGCAAGAGAAGAGCAGAGAGGTTTTGACACTGAGTACCTTCAGCAGTAGTTAGTGGAGATTGATTGTTCAGCAGGGGATAATATGGACGAGCGCATTGAAGAGGTAAATCACATCAATACTGTATTTCAAACACAAGTGGATGGAAGTCATGGCCATAGACACAGTCAATATCCTCACCGAGACCTCAGACACACTGCCAAAGACTGACAAACACACACACAAACAGCGGTGCGAGAGCTCACTAAAATCACTGTTCACATGCGAGCTACAAATGTGATGTGCATCAAAGACGGAGTATCTTTAAAGGTGTGTGTTTGTACTGTAAATGTGTGCATCTGAAGGAGGTTCACACAATGACAGAAACACACACACACACACACACACACACACACAGTCCCACAGGGAGAATGAAACATGCTTGCTGGAGCTCAGAGTCATCAGAGGAAAATAAAATGACATTTCATGTCGGAAAACAGCTATGCATGGAAGTATCACCCTCTGGGGATAAAATATAGACGCTGTTTTTCCAGAAAGATTCATTGACAGGGAATGCTTTTTAGGTCATTATGAAAGCAATTCGGTAAAGTATAAATACAGCAAAACATTATCATCAGTGATTCAGTTACAATAAATAAATGCAGATGGAAACAGGGACAAACACTTGTTTAGGTTTGCTGCTTGTCTGTACTTATAGAAATAATAATAATAATAATAATAATAATAATGATAATAATAATGATGATGATAATAATAATAATAATAATGATGATGATAATAATAATAATAATGATGATGATGATAATAATAATAATAATAATAATAATAATGATGATAATAATAATAATAATAATAATAATAATAATAATAATAATAATAATAATGATAATAATAATAATAATAATAATAATGATGATGATAATAATAATAATAATAATGATGATGATAATAATAATAATAATGATGATGATGATAATAATAATAATAATAATAATAATAATAATAATAATAATGATGATAATAATAATAATAATAATAATAATAATAATAATAATAATGCATTTAAAAAAGTATATAAAAAGCAATCTTACATTTTGAGCTGTGGTGTTTCCCTGTAAAAGTAGCAACCACTATTGTTTTACTTGCAAATTTCATTCATTTATTTTCAGGTTAGTCCCCTTATTATTCTGGGGTCGCCACAGTGGAATGAACAGCCAGGTATTCTAGCATATGTTTGACACAGCGGATGGCCTTTCAGCTGCAACCCATCACTGGGAAACATCCATACACACTACGGACAATTTGGCTTACCTAATTCCCCTATAGTGCATGTGTTTGGACTGTGGGGGAAACCGGAGCAACCAGGGGAAATCCACGTCAACACGGGGAGAACATGCAAACTCCACACAGAAACGCCAACTGACCCAGCCGAGGCTAAAACCAGTGACCCTCTTGCTGTGAGGCGATCAGATTATGCTTATTTATCAAAATAAAATATGATCATGCCTTGATTTAACTAATTTTTACAATAAGGTCTGACTTTGCTTAGACTAAAGTCTCATCACTGAACAGAAATAATGTCCAGTATAGAATATAAAGTCCTGCTGCAGTGGAGACAGAATGAATATTGTGTCTGACTTCATCATGAGCTTGGAGGACTGCATCCATACATCTCTGACATGACTCAAATCACTGATTAATAAAGTCATCTGGAATGGCGAAGAAAGCGTTCTTGCAGGACACCCAGAGTTCATCAGGATTCTTTGGGTTCATCTTCAATGCCTCCTCCTTCATCTTAACCCAGACATGCTCAAAAATGTTCATGTCTGGTGACTGGGCTGGCCAATCCTGAAGCACCTTGACCTTCTTTGCTTTCAGGAGCTTTGATGTGGAGGCTGAAGTATGAGAAGGAGCGCTATCCTGCTGGAGAATTGTCCGTCTCCTGTGGTTTGTAATGTAATGAGCAGCACAAATGTCTTGATACCTCAGGCTGTTGATGTTGATCATCCACTCTGCAGATCTCTCCCATGCCCCCGTACTGAATGGAACTCCAAACCATGATTTTTCCTTCACCAAACTTGACTAATTTCTGTGAGAATCTTGGCTCCATGAGGTCTTCTGCAGTATTTGTGATGATCGGGATGCAGATCAGGAGATGAAAAATCGACCTTCTCACACATTTCCAAATGATCAACTAGAAATCAAGTTATTATTTGTTGCTCTTACAACTGGAATCAACAACAAGACTGTTGTCAGGTAGTGTATTTTGTTAGGACATGGTGTAACCCACTGCACAATATTACTGAAGTACACTTTGAGAGTAACCACAAAAGCAATGCTAATTCATGAATAAATCACTTTCTGACCAGCAAATCAACAGCAAAACGCTCAGCCATTGGTTCATCTGGTTTATTTTCATTTAACTTTATGAGTCTGAGTCGGTCTGGGTCTCTTCTCTAAATCATTCAGGTCTGCTCGACGTGCTTAAAACCAACATAAATGATCTGCCATGTCAAAAGCATTAATGAGCAGAAAGCAGCAGCTTGATTGCGTTGACACTTGTTCTCTGGAGAATAGAGTCAGTCACATTTCTCCACTCTCTTCAGGGCTGATTCCTCACAGCTGTGTCCAACTGATGACATCTCAACACTGTTGTGGCGAATATTTTACACCGCATAGAATAGCTTGCTTTGCATACTAATACAGTGGAAAAAAGAGAATCTACAATTTCCTTAACTCTGAGGTCACTGTTCAGTCCTATATTTGATGATTTCTTTACAGGAGTAAAAGACCCGTTTTTAAGCATATTTCAATTCAATTCAATTAATCTTTCTTTCTATTGACCTTATTCTAAAATGTGGAAGTGCGTCTGTTTTCGCGATTATCTTAGAACTTCCGATTCAGTCGCCTATGGGAGAAATGACTAGGAATAATAAACGGCAGAAAACGGTCAAACTACTTGCTCTACAAGCAAATGTTTGCATGACTATACAGACCAAGTTGAATAATATAATAAGAAAATATCCAATTGCAACATCAAGCAGCGTAATGAGCAGTTTTTAACGTCAAAAAATGAATGGAAGTGAATGAGACCGGAAGTCTCAAGCCAAATAGATTCAAATGGCAGCGCCCGCTCGTCAGCGGAGAATAAGGTGAATAGCACTTTTACAATGTACATTGTGTCAAAGCAGCTTAACATAGACGTTCTAGTAGACTATAACAGTGTCAGTCCAGTTTTCAGTGTTGAAGTTCAGTTTAGTTCAGTTCAGTGTGGTTTAATTTTTACTGCTGAAAGTCCAAACACTGAAGAGCAAATCTATTGATGCGCAGCTCCACACGTCCCAAACCAAGCAAATTAGAGGCGAGTAACAAACTTCACCAATTGACAAAAGTGAAAGAAAACACAACTTTTCGCTGGCTTTATTTAGCTTTATTTATTCGGGTCTGATGGGAAACCTTATGGTAATCATGACACTGGGGAAAGACTGAACTCAAAGTGTGTGCAGAAGTGAGTAAAGGTGTTCAGTCTCTTATAAAAAAAAGCTTTGTGACCTGGGTATGTTACTTTAACAGGAAAGTAATTACCAATTACTAATTACATCATTCAAGTTACATTTAAATTACTTTTTTATGAATTTTGTATAAATAATAACTTAGATACTCAACAAGGAAATATATTACTTTAGTCAATACTTAAATCCAAGCGTGCACACACACACACTCATACACAAACATTTTCCTTATGGGGACCAAATAAAAAGTCCCCACAAGGTCAAAATTTAAAGGTATTGCTATAAGTGTGGGGACATAAGGCCTTAAAATTTGAGCAATTCAAGGTACACACACACCACTACGTAAAACTACTCTGTAAAAAAAATCTGTAATTTTACGGTTTATTTCTGGCAGCTGGGGAAAAAAAACGTAAAATAACAGCTGTTAAATTACAAAAATTTACTGTAAAATTGCAGGAATTTAAATGTAAGTAAAAATTTAAAGAAATGTAAAATTAAGTAAAATTCTGTAAATTAATGTCCATTAATTTACAGCAAATTTCTGTAATTTAACGGCTCTTATTTTACTTTTTTTCCCCCAGCTGCCGGTAATAAACCGTAAAATTACAGATTTTTTTTACAGTGTATTTTTAGGTGTCTTCTAGTAGCTGTAATGATATTTAAACTGTACAGACTGAATTTATTGTCCCCGTACCCCAAAATCAACAACCACAGAAAACAATCTCTCTTACATTTTCCTCATGGGGAGCCAAAAATGTCCCCACAAGGTCAAATTTTACTAGTAATGCTGTACTTGTGGAGAGATTTTGGTCCCCACAACGTGGAAAATACAAGGTATACGCACACAATCACATCATTCTTGCTGTTTATGGAAAGTCCTGTCTTCTCATGGCCAAATTTACACACACACACGCCGCTATGAAGTCAAACTCATTTAGGCCGTGGTAAATATATCATGGTTATTCCAGAGTCAGCTGAAGGGGGAGGTAAGGGCGGGAAAGCCCTGAATTAATTTGGTCAGGCGTCTCACACACACAGCGCAGGCTCGGATATGCTCTACTTTCAGCATGCTGAGTTACAGCTACTGAAACTACAGCACAAGAGAATTATAAATCAACCATTCAGCCCAGGAAAACACCAAAGAAAACCCTCTAAGATAACACCAATCTGAGACAGAACAAATACAATCATTCTCTGTCTCAAGTAAACAATATAGGCTGATAATGTAATGTAGTTTTTCCTCTGTGGTCTGTTGATGACAGCGCTGCTCCTCAAATTGCAAACGATCAATTGGATTGATCATCTGAACTGCTGCTAAATTGATTTTCCTCTTAAAAATAAGGTCAGAGGAAAATGTATGAGGCAGGGAGCGATGTGAGATGCATTAAGACTCTGAAAGAGAAATCTATTTGCGCTGATCGGGCAGTGGGAACATTTTCAGCGAGGTTTTCATTAATGAAATGTATGAATGTTCATTTTTGGGTGAGCTCTCCCTTTATTAAAGCACAGCATGCCATTAATATAAACCATTCCTCTAATAAAGAGAACACCACAAAAGTCTGAAGATGGGGTCCCGGGTCCTCCTCCTCCCTCCGGCTTTAAACTTGCATCAAAAATATGACAAGATTAGGATTATCAAATATACATTAGGGGAAATAAGTATTAAACACGTCACCATTTTTCTCAGAAAACATATTTCTAAAGGTGATGTTGACTAAAGAGTCCACATATGCAAAAAAAAAAAAACTAATTCGTCTATTAATGAAGTTATGTGTAATAAAAGGAAACGACACAGGGAAAAAGTATTGAACACTAAAGGCCCAGTTTACACTAACACGTTTTAGTTTTCTAAAACACATAAGTTTACGCCTTCCATCCAGACTACCCTGGAGTTTTCAAGCCCTAAAAACGGAACATTTTTGAAATGCTGAAGAGGCCATTTTCATTTAACCCGCTGCTGCTCTGTGTCAGTGTGGATGGGGGGAAAAAGGAGATGTCTGAATCGGAGGCAGGGCTGCAGACATTCGTCTATCTGATTGGGGCTTTTTCCTCATCATTAAGTAGGCTATACACAGTTCAGTCCTGCATCCTCTCCTTGTAAGTGCAGACTTTGCAAGTTTGATATGGAAAACAAACTCCCGAGGACACGTCGGGTAAATCTTTAAAGGGGACAGTGTACTTTATAAAGTCATTCACATCACCCTGGCTATGGTGTTTCACTTTCTTAACAATAAAATGATAACATGATACGAGGAACCGCCTATTTTCATTTTGATATTAACTTAACAAACATCAAAAATGTTAAGTCATCCTGTAGCTACATATTTATATGACCGTCATATTCACCGTAGGCATATTTACAATAAAATGAAGCCTATAACATTACTGCTTCCTTTCATTTTCTTTAAAAAATACGTACCCTCTCTTTTGCTGAATATCAGTTCTAATAATCAAAAATGGCCATTATAGAAGTGTAACCTACAATAAGTTTATACATTATAGGAAATAAAGGCAAGCAATCAGTCAAATGTGCAGAATCAGTGGTGACATTAATATATTAACTTATTTTTGCGCTCAGCCAAAACACGATATCTGAGAACAAGTAATAGATTCAAAAGACTAAAGTCTGGGAATATGTCGTTAGATAGAGACTACAAGACAAATTAAATACCACATTTAACAAACATACTGAGATGAGATCCAGCAGTAGATTCTTGATGAACCGTTCGACGTGTGCTGCTCTCACCTGGGGTTTTGTGTTCAGAGCACCCGCTGACTGCCTGGAGCTCAGACGTTCGCATACGCTGCAGTGCATGCCAGAGTGTGTGTGTGGTCACGTGATGTGCGCTTTCAGCGGTGTAGTGTGGACGGAGATCTATCAAAAAATGTTAGGTGAAACGCCAGTGTTGTACTTGTCGGGCTCGGGCCCTATCTGGGTTAACTTTTATGGCCTGATTACAGCTCTAGCGCACGCCAGTGTGTGTGGTCACGTGATGTGTGTTTTCAGTAGTGTGGACGGAGAGCTGTTCAGATACGCTAGATAAAATGAAAATTAACTGCTAAAGTCCATAAGAAATAATGTGCCAAAATTAAGTGAATTTTTCCTTAAAAAATTCTGCCAATGGTACCCAAAATTATCTGATATCAAAAGGAAAAACAAGATTATCCTGCTTAAGCCATTTATTTTACCAAATTATTTGCTTGTTTCAAGGAAAAACTCACTTAATTTCTTCTATTATTTCTTAAAACAAGACAATATTTTTTGTTCGTCTTGAACAGGCATGTCCAAACTCGGTCCTGGAGGGTCAGTGTCCTGCAAAGTTTAGTTCCAACCCCAATCAGACACACCTGGGCTAACAAATCAAGCTCTTACTAGGCTTTCTAGAAACATCCTTGCAAAAGGACACTAGCCCTCAAGGACCGAGTTTGGACATCAGTGGTCTAGAACAGAGGTCCTCAACTGGTTTGGCCATAGGACCCACATTTTTACATGGTCATCAGGCCGCGACCCAAATTTTTAAGAACTATGAAAGAATTTTAGGAATGATTACTAATTTGTATTTATTTGTTAACATACACAAGTAGTGACAGATAAATCATAAGAAATTCACCAAGACTTACAAATAAACAATATTTTACTGCTGTCATTTAACAAAATGTATCAAATTATAAAAATAATACAAAGTAAAAACAGTGTTTAGGGTAAAGAAAGGTTCAGTTACCATGAACTAAACTGAACTGTTAATAAAACATGTTGTCTGGTTTCTAAATGTCGTTTTAATTCAGAAGGTTTCATGCTGTCTTATGAGAGCACCTCACTACATATGACACACTGAGGCTTTAAGTCTTTTTTTGTTGTCAAAATATGTAAATCCATACTTTACATATTCGCCGTCGCACTTGCGCTTCAACATATTTGTTGCTATAATTAAATGAAATTTCACATGTCAAAAGGTAGGATTGTCGCGCATGCATTTCAAAATAAAAGTCCAGTACAAGCAAAATAAGTAAAACAATTTCATTTTGTTGTTATTTTTTTGACCACACTCTCCGCGACCCACTAAAAATTTTCCCACGACCCACTTTTGGGTCGCGACCCACCAGTTGAGAAACACTGGTCTAGAAAATGCTTCTTGGTTTAAAAATTTCTCAATATCTGGACTAGAAACAAGACAAAAACTCTAGGCAAGAAAAGCAATCTTGGCAGAGTTGAATGGTAAATTGGCCCTAGTTTGAGATTTGAGAGCTCTGGTCTAAAGGAAACCTTGCTCTTTTGATCTCGCAAGATGAAAGTGTGGCATCTAAATAAAAAGGAAGCCAAAAAATGCAGAGATGCACAGAAAGTGTCAGCGAGCACATCTGAGCAGGAGTAAATGGGCAGCAGTGACTCACGCACTGGAGGAGATCCATGTGTGTGTGTGTGTGTGTGTGTGCGTGAGTGTGTGTCTGGTCAGTGGGTGTGTGCTGAGGGAGGGACTCATGCTGCCGGTGTCACGACACACAACGGGACGCTCGGTGGATGCGTATGTGCATGTATATGTGTGCATAGTGAAGACAGGCGTGGGTCTGGCATCCTACAGCAGGCTGAAGGCCGTATGCTGTGATGTGTCTGAGTCAACAAAGCACTGGGTGACTGTGTGTACCGGTTATAGTGTCACGGCGGAGACATGCACAAGACACCTGCACAAACACTACAACACACTCCATCCACACTTCAAGTGCACACACAGAGCAAGCGCATCTGTGACAGTCTGCAGTCTGAGTACACTACTGAAGAGATGTCATAAAGTGTGTTTTTCAGCACAATCTAAATGCCAAGTGCAATATGTATTGTCTATGGTAATGCTGTGTGTTGTTTTATTGATGCGTGAGCTGATATTATGGAATATATCAGTCTCTGTGCAAATAAAAACTCATCTTGAGAGTCCAAAAGCAAACTCTAGTATGCAGTTCTAAGAATAAGAATGAGCTGAGTTATGAAAGCGAAAAATAGCCTTGTATGTTTAAGTTGTTTTATATATTCAAGATATTATATTCAGTTGAAGTCAGAAATATCAGTCCTCCTGGATTATTAGCCCCCCAGTATATTTTCCCCCAGATTCTGTTCAACAGAATTATTTTTCAACACATTTCTAAGCATAGTTTTAATAACTCACTTATTTTATCTTTGCCATGATGACAGCACATAATATTTTACAAGATATCATTAAAGATTTTAGTATTTTGGTTACAGTGACAATTAAAGACTAAACTAGGTTACTAAGGGTAATTAGGCAAGTCAATGTATAACAGTGGTTTGTTCTGTGGACAATCGAAAAAAAATGCTTAAGGGGGTTAATAATATTGACTAAGGGTGTCACGATCCTCCAAACCCTCGATTCGATTAAATTTTCAATTCTTAAGTCACAATTCGATTCGGATTTTGATTATGAATAATTAATTAATAACGAATTAATTATTTGTAGCCTACCGTTTAAACTACCTGACCTGCATGGTCTTTGTTTTACCCATAACTAAATCATACAGTAAATGAATAAAGGTAAGTTGCACATATAATTACCAAAATCTATCTATTGAATTAATCAATCTATTAAAGAAACGTTGGCTAGAATTCTGCATTTTAGTCTTAAATTATAAAGAGACATATGTTATATATAGCAGAAGAACCGAGACTGCATCAGATCGCGAAGCAGATCAATGTTGATCATTTCCGCACTGACAGCTCGAAAGAAAGAACAAAACAACAGGCCTAACACAACATATTATAAGATTAAAACATGAAAAAATGATCAGATAGTAACTTCGGTCAATTTTCCTAACGGATAAACCGAGATCAGGCTGGATAAACGGCTCTCGGTAATATTTCAGCATTTACCGGTAAGTATGACATCTCGCCCTGCTCATCATTCTCTCTTCATATAGCCGTATATATAGCTATTACACGATCATAATACACTGTGATATAGCCTGGGTTGTTAGTTCGTTGCATTGTTTTGTTTTCTCACTACAATCGATCCGCTTAATAGGGCAGAGACCGTCTCATTCAGGCGATCTCGGACTGATTGATTTGGCGCGGATGCGAGCGCAACTGCTGGATATATGCCAAACAAACCGCGCTATGGGGGAAACGAGACAGATTCCGAAACAAACGTCTATGTGTGAAAGCACCATAAGATTGTATTTGCACACAATTGACAGACAGTCGCAGCACGCAGCTCTGGCTCGATCTGGCACGCAATAAGGCAGCACTGTACACTGACCCGAGCGTCTCGCACGCTGGCCCCGGGCTATCGGGCAGTCCTTATTGTCGAGCCCTGAAAGTTTAAGCCGTGTCGACGGTTCTCCTGCGTCTGCACAGTTTAACAGGCACTTCAACAAGCCTGTTTTTCCCGCTTGACATGACATGGGGGTGTGGCAGCATCTACGATTCTATTTTTTGATTTGATAATCAAAATTGAGCATAAATTTCGATTGATTTCGATATAAATTCAAAATCGTGACACCCTTAATATTGACCATGAAAGGCATTAACAAAAAAAACAAAAAACTGCTTTTATTCTAGTCGAAATGAAACAAATAAGACTTTCTCCAGAGGAAAAAAAAATATTATATACTATAATATAATATTATAACTCCTTGTTTAACTTTTGCTCCCTTGTTGCTTTATCATGTAAATCTCGCGAGTATAAACTCTCTTACATTGGACATCGGACCATTAACCAGGCATGTGATCGGCAGAGGACAAAAAAGAAGACCCCAGAAGAGCTGTGTGCATGTTCCCCCAAATTACAGGGGTCACCCCATTGAGCTAGGAAAATAGGGAAATTCGTATTTACACGGAAGAATCACATCCCTGATTAACATGCTGCGATTGAGTGGCCAAAACATGTCCAAGAGAGATTACAACAATAATCATTTCCCCCTTCATTTTTAAGTTTATTCAAGCTTTTATTATATTTACTATATATGTGGGATTTATTTCGATAATGGTACCAGCAGGACATGAACTCTTGGTAACGTTAGATAGCATGAGGCACAGAGATCTCATTACAGCTCGCCCAGAATGCTAAATATGGGATTATACATTTATTCAGCACCCTCCAAAGAGGCATGATGTTTAATTTAATGTATGTTTTATTAATTGAATGTGTATATTGTGAAATGTGCCATGGTCTTTTTTAATGAGGAAACAGACTCATGTTTATGTTTAGAAGACACACTACACTGCTGAATTAGTGTATAATGCAAATCGTATCCCGTCACTCAGCTTTATATGATACATCTATAAATACAGCTCTGTCCCTTTTGTCAAGTATAATTATAATTTATCCTATTTTTGTTTATTTTTGACATCGAGAGAGACAGCATGCACTGATATGAGCTGAGTCAGAGCAGAGCTCATTAATATTCATGACCACTCCAAATATGGTCAAACCTAAGCTTTTCATTCTAGGGGTTAATTCTGTGGTTATAAATAAGCATAAAAAACTGTCTTAACTAAGCCACATACCTACTAGCTAGATATCTGAAAATAATTTAACACATGGGATCAATGCACTCTATGGCACATTTAAAATCAGGTTCACATTGCTAAGAGCACCTGCATTGGTGTTTCAGGCTTAATCAAGGCGAACTGGAGTCTCCAAATAGTGTGAAAGCAGCTCTCCTGAGCCTCACTCTCCACGCTTCATTGAAGATCTTGTTTTAACTCCCCAGGAAGTTTAAGTTCATTGATTCCCATGCTGCGAGTGTCAGGGTGACAGAAGCTCTTAATGCAGACAGCATGGTGGACTGATCTCTAAGGCTGTACTTTGATTCGCTTTCAAAGAACAGCTCATCGCCTCTGGTACGAGACAAGACACAAATTATCCAAGCGCCCCCTGTTCTTCCTTAGACCCCTTTCTGCATTGTTCTTAACACATATCTGTAGCTTTTAAGACAAAAAAAGTCTAAATTCAAGAAAAAAATAAGTTTTTAAAGGAATAAAATACTAAGTGCTTCTGTATCGAATTGTCTAATAATTAAAGAACTCTGGAAAACAAAAATCCAACAAAATTGATCATGTGACCCTAAAGACTGAAGCAAGTATGCTTAAAATTCAGCATTGAATCAGAATAAAAACTGTAGTTTAAAACATACTATTCACATATAAAACATTTATAATTATAACTTGACTTCTGGTTGATCATTTAGAAAAGTGTCAGAAGGGAGATTTTTCTGATGAATCATCTGTTGATCATTATCAACACAGATACTGCAGAAGACCC
Organism: Danio rerio; assembly: GCF_049306965.1. Lineage (NCBI taxonomy): Eukaryota > Metazoa > Chordata > Actinopteri > Cypriniformes > Danionidae > Danio > Danio rerio. Next base: position 2,921,316 of record NC_133199.1, on the reverse strand, counting down.
ACTAGAAACCACATAGAGTCAAGATTCTCATAGAAATCAGTCAAGTTTAGTGAAGAAAAAAAATCATGGTTTGTGGTTCCATTCAGTATGGGGGTGTGCGAGAGATCTGTAGCATGGATGATCAACATCAACAGCCTGAGGTATCAAGACATTTGTGCTGCCCATTACATTACAAACCACAGGAGAGGGACAATTCTCCAGCAGGATAGCGCTCCTTCTCGTACTTCAGCCTCCACATCAAAGATCCTGAAAGCAAAAGTCAAGGTGCTCCAAGATTGGCCAGCCCAGTCACCAGACATTAACATTATAGAGCATGTCTGGGGTAAGATGAAGGAGGAGGCGTTGAAGATGAATCCAAAGAATCTTAATGAACTCTGGGAGCCCTGCAAGAACGCTTTCTTTGCCATTCAAGATGACTTTATTAATCAGTGATTTGAGTCATGTCAGAGATGTATGGATGCAGTCCTCCAAGCTCATGATGGAGTCAGATACAATATTCATTCTGTCTCCACTGCAGCAGGACTTTATATTCTATACTGGACATTATTTCTGTTAAATGAGAAGACTTTTGTCTGAGCAAATCAGAGCTTACTGTACTAATTAAAGCATTAAAAATCAAGGCATGATCAGATTTTATTTTGTTAATATAAGCGTAATTTAGAGGCCTTTGCCTTTCATATAAGCCACTTCTGATACCAAACGATCAACTAAAAGTTATTATTTGATGTTCTTAAAACTTTGAAGGGCAACAACATAGTGCTTTTAGTGCTTTTAGTGTGTGTATAACTGTACAGAACCCACCCAAACTTGTATATATATTGTATATATTTAAACGATTAACTGAAAGTAAAATTCCTTAAAATATATCCAAAATAAAAAAAAATGGTATGACAAAACATAAAATGCCAAACATACAAAAACAGCAACTTTTAATTGTGTAAGTTTATGTCAGTTTTTCAATCAGAATGTTCAAACAATATAATTTCTAGCGCAACTATATGGAAAAAACAAATAAGCAAGCAAACATAAAGCAACAGAACCACTTCTACCTATCAGACACCTTTTTTGTGCTATTTTTATTACATTTCTACATCTATTTATAGACCAGCACACTCTCTCTGTCTCTGGTTTTCAGCTCTAAACAACCCATCCACAGAGTTCAGCATGTATTTTGAGAGCTGTGCACTCCAGTCTTACCTGTCTTTGTATGATGGCTAAGTTTTCGCGGGCTCTGTTCAACAGCTCCTCCACACGCTGCGGATCCTCCACTGTCCGGTTCTCCCTGAAGGCATCTCGTACTCGCCGAAGAGCGTACGTCCTACAGAAAGACACACACAGATCAAAACAATCACTCCACGTTTTAGATTTGCTTACTCATACACAAGTAAAAGGCAGTGTGTGAGCTCAGCAGGGAATCGAAATCTCAGCACTAAAAAGTCAGTTGTTAAATTCAATCAAACAGCTCTTGCGGAAGCTTTCTGCTGGACCATACTGGAATTCTGAGCAGCCGACTTGAAGCGATGGAAATTCATGAGGAGAAAGTTTTTGTGCTAGGCATGCACTCACTGTGAAAATGCTGGGTTCCACACACAATTTGTGTTGGGGCAACATGACAGAATTAAGTTAAGCTATTAGTGTGAACAGATTTAAGTGGATTAAACATAAAACACTCAAGTTAAACAACAAACATAAAGGGTCCTATCATACACCCGGGGCAATGTGGCGCAAGGTGCGGCGCAATACTCTTTTGTTACTTTAAGCTTGGCGCAAGGGTGATTTTGAGGTGTTGCGCCACACTGTTTAAATAGCAAATGCATTTGCGCTTAAATGTGCGCCCATAGGCGTTCTGGTCTAAAAAAGCAGGCGTGTTTTGGCGCGTTGCTATTTTGAGAAACTGTAAATAGTCTGTTTTTTAGACCAGAACAAAATCGGTCTATTGTCTGGCGTCTGGCTTACACACTACACACAAGATGTAGAGCAATACGCAAATATCTTTACATATGACAAAGATATAACATATTAAGCATATATATATATATATATATATATATATATATATATATATATATATATATATATATATATATATATATATATATATATATATATAATAAGTATATATACAGGATATAAATATAAATGATTAAAATATTACAAAACATATTAATTTCTAGCCTCGATGAATTTAAAAACCACTGCCTTACTTTCTTCATCTCGGGAGGCTTTCAGTTTATTAATTTTCTTTTGTATAATGTTATTATTATTATTAGCAGTATTATTTATTATATCCATATTTATATTTGTTTTATTAAAAACAAGCTTAGATTTGCCCACCTGTCAGGTTTTAGACCATATGGGGCACAGCAGGTGTATTTGGAAATAACTCAGGTTTTTGACCACACTTTGTTATTATTGTTCATTTATTCGTTTGAAAATTAGAACTGAATTTAGAAATAGATTTGAAGCAAATCTTGGAGCTTAACAAACTAAATTAATTATTTATAGGCTAATTGATGTCTGTGCGGAAAGGTTTCCCTATCCACGAGAGCAAAAGCAAAAGTGAACTTACTTTACGTTAAGTTAATAGCAAATGCGCTTATGGCGCGACACAGCTGGCTCTTAAAGGGAATAGGAGACGAGACTCTGATTGGTTTATTCTCAAAACACACCTATAACTCATTAAGAAAATAAACTCAACCCTAGACCATGTGCCATGGCGCAAGGCGGATTTTCCCGTCCTTAAATTAGCAAAAATGCGTTCTGACACACCCTGAAAGCGTTTGCGCCCTGAAAGCGTTGCGCCCTGTGCTTTGCGCTCTGCGCATGGACCGTCAAAATAGAGCCCATAATGTTTTGAGTCCTCCACAAATGTGGACTCCTACTGAAATAACTTCAAATAACTTCTTCTGATCTTCTGACTCATACACTGTAAAAGGCGATTAGTTGACTTTACTGAAAAGTGTGTATACTGAAAAGTACTGAAAAGTAAAAGTGTGTATACCCTTTGTTTCTAAACCGATTCATTGTCTTTACTCTAAAAACTTTTCAAATAAAGAGCCCCCATTAAGGGGTTTGGAGAATGAGCTCTGAGTGAATGAAAACATCCAGCAGAGGGTTAAATCTGAAAGTGCACCGTGTTTAAAAATAAAGGTCCAAGAAATCCTGGAGCATTTTTTTTGAGATTTTAACAGATTTGTGTGTGTTGAGCATCATTTAAGACAATGTTAGCAGCTGTCAGCTTTAATTGTGGGGTAAACTGGATAATTTTGAGCTTCAGTCAGATAATTTCATCTTCCGGGTTTAAAATGATATTTGGGGCGGATCAAAATTGCTGATGTAGTGCAAAATTGCAAGTGGAGTGATGACATGTCGGTTTCTCATTATTATTCATAGCGGAATTTTCTTATCCTATGAGAAGAGCCGGCTTCTTAATTATTCATGACTGCGCATGCTTTCCGAAGGCAAGACAGACCTGCCAGTGCCAAGCTGTGAGACCTTATACGTTAATGACTGGGTGAGACCGTGTCCAGGAACCTACAGACCCATGGCACACAGAATTTAGCCGTTCATGAATGGTCGTATGTGTTTGTTTCCATGAGGAATTGCAAATGCAAATGTAATTATTTCACACTAACATTTAAGCTCTGTTGAGCGCGATCTTAAAAACCACCGATTTACCATAGTATTCACCAATGCTGAACAAAAATGGCCGTGATTGGCTGTGAAGGTCATCTGTTCACTGTTCTGCACCGGGTGCGGAAAAAAAACCACAGGGACACTGCAGTGTCTGTGTTTGCACTCGGTAAACATCGGTGAAGTGTGGTAAACTGAAGACCTTCACAGCCAAGCACCGTCATTTCTGTTGACGTGCTCAACAGCACTTAAATGTTAACAGGAAATGTAAGTTTTTTTTATTTCATTTCCAAAATTCAGGTTGGTGACGATAGTTGGTGTCTAATATAGTGAAGGAATCAGTTTATTAACTTGAGTTTGATAAATGCCTTCTAAAACGTGTGTTTGGGAAAAGAAATGTTCGCTAACTGGCATTTCCCGTAACTTAAAGCTAAATGAGCTCTGATATTCCTTTTTATTTTCACTATCCATTCAGAATGGACCTTCGGGTCACCAGGAAAGCGGTGAAATGTTACATTTGTGTTACTTTCTCTTTGCTGATAAGACATACAGCCAGGTACACAACAATACGCCATTGCGGAAGCCATTCCTGTTTGACTCCAAGCGATACTTACAGGTTTCTTCCCACCGCAGCCTCACTTTTGCTTTTAAAATGGCGGTCACGTGAAATCAGTCTATAGTCAACTAACTGCCTTAAAAGCCAAGGGTACTCACTTTTTAAAAGTATAGGCAGCCAATCGCTTTAAAAGCAATGGAATTCCTATTTTTTTAAGTATAGTCCACTAATCAGTTTAAAAACAAAGGCTTTATGTAGTTTTTTTTAATAGTATAAGCAACTATTAGCTTTAAAAGCAATGAATTTTAATTGTTTTAAAAAAATATTAAGTCAACTAACTGCTTTTTTGACAAAGTCTGATCACAAAAAGATGTGATTTCAAAGACCTGGGGCCTCATGTATCAACGCTGCGTACGCACAAAAACTTTGCGTACGCCAGGTTTCACGCTCAGAATCGCTCACGTTTGGATTTACTAACAATGAACTGAACGTGGGAATTTGCGCAGGTTCACGGCAGCTTTCTGGCAGGCGTACGCACATTTTTTGTGCGTGTCTGTTTTATTTCCATTGGCGACTCCTAGAGGCAGTTGTGTTAAATTCTTCTCTACAAAGTGTCTGATCCTTGCAATGGCAGCTGTATGAGACGGGTTCATATAGTAGGTATGTAAGATTTCAATACCATACAGTTGACCAGCTAAACATTAAAGCACAATTTGCAGCGGTCGCCTGTTTTCCCAATGTAATCTGAGCTATCTACTGCACGCACATTGCTATAAAGACACTATCTGAAGATGAATTTGCATGCGTGAATCAGAAACATTTCCATTCAATAAATGTGCAAATAAAATATGATGCACAAACTTATTGATGATTCCTACTTGTCTTTCTCGTGATAAATAGTGGGCAAAATCTGATATGTAGCGGGAAAAAAAGAAGAAAGAATTTATCAGACGCTGGATTCGAACCGAGATTGTGCTCGAACGTGTCAGTATATGATCATATGCTTCTTATGAGGTGCGCCACAGAGACTGCTGAGGGTGCTGCAACAGTTTACAGATATAAACCACACTATTTCTTTTGTAAATGCACTCAGTGCGATGTTCAGACCCAACTGTGTTAACCGTATCAGCTAAACTCTCCCACTCTATTTTTTTCTTTTGTTGTTAATTCCGGAGAACAAACTTGCAAGTAACACCGCTTTTCTCCGTTCTACCTCCAAAAGCAGCACCTCCAATTCACATTCTGTTCAAAGTTTCTCTTTTTGCTTGATTTTGCCTTTGCTTTTTCGTTGGGTTTTGCCATTAGCATAGTCATTAGCATATTCATACGGGGGAGGAGGCAGGGAGGGGTTTTGTGCTCGTGCATGTTGCGCTCAGTTTCACGTTCATTCAGATGTACAAAAGAATATGCGTGAGATTCCGCGTACGCAGTGTTTCATACATCTGAAATTTTTTCTGCGTACGCACATTTACAGCTTTGTGCGTACGCAATGTTTTAGTAAGATTTCCACGCAAGTCTTCGTACATGAGGCCCCTGATGACTGATGATGCTATGAAAAGAAATTAGTGTGAAAGTATGTCAGTAAATCTCTTCATAAACAGGCTCACATACACAAAACTGTAGCACATTTATTCATTGCTTAGACCAATAGTTGGTTTTATCATTTTTATGGTGGGAAAATTTTTTAATCAGTATACTGCAAACGATAAGACATCACCCATCCCCATTCCAAGGAGAGCACTGACAAACTCAGTCACATTTCCTCTGGATGACAGAGTTCATTAGCACCAGCGCTGCATGTGCCATGTGCTAATAACGAAGCAGTCATTAGACAGCCAGTTACTAAGCTGTAAGGTAGCTACACTCTGAAAAAAAAGCGAGAAGGAAGCATATCTCCAGCCGTTTCATCTCCAAAGATGAGCAGTGTGGGGCATACGGACGCCCCAGTGCCACGCCAAGATCAAAGTATCGCCTGGCACCCGAGAAACCACCTCCACCAAGAAGAGGCAACTCCGCTCTGACAGCCAAATCCAAGCCTCCCACTATTTCATGGGATGAAGACGGGGAAAAAAAACAAGGGAGGATGGCAGAGAGGTGAAAGAAAATCTGCAAATAATGAGAGAAACCCACAGAGAAAGAGACAGACAGAGAACGGCTGAGAGCACACACTCAAGCGAGAGCTGGAAAATCTCAGATCACACACTTAAAAAAAAAACACACAACAGTGGATGACAGATGCAAAATTGTGTCTTGAGAAGGAAAGGGGCCAGTTGCGAGATAAAGAGCGAGTCATCTTTAGAAATACCGCGGTGACAGACACTTCAAAGGAGTCAGAAAACGAGCAGCAGGCTTTGAAGTGCACGTCATGTGCTTCTCCAACAGCTCGAGCGCATTAACTGTAACAAATCTGAGGTCAAAGCCACGCACAACACAAATACCATATGCACAAATAACAGAGGCAAAGTCATACAGTGTGTTCATCCTTTCTGCATGTAAGGTGTATTAAGGCTTTATAATCTTCATACAGTTGAAGTCAGAATTATTCGCCCTCCTGAATCATAGAAATCAAAGATGATTTCTATGATTTACTGTTTATTTCCTCCCTAATCTCTGTTAAACAGAGAGATTTCTTCAACACATTTGTAAACATAATAGTTTTAATAACTCATTTACAATTACTGATTTCTTTTCTCTTTGTCATGATGACAGCACATTTTCAACACACTAGTATTCAGCTTAAAGTGACATTTAAAGGCTTAACTAGGTTAATCAGGGTAAAATTAGGGTAATTGGACAAGTCATTGTATAACAGTAGTGTGTTCAGTAGACAATCCAAAACAAATATTGCTTAAGAGGGCTAAAAATATTGACCTTAAAATTATTTAAAAAAAAAAACCTGCTTCTATTTTAGCCGAAAAAACAAAACAAAAAACAAATAAGACTTTCTCCAAGAAAAACTATTACTGGAAATACTGTGATCAAAACGTTGCTCTGTTGAAGATCATTTGGGAAACATATGTAAGAAAAAGAAAAATAATTACAGGAGAGTGAATAATTTTGACTTCAACTGTATGTATGGCTGTGCAATAGTAGAATAGTTGGTGGTTCACTCTGCTGTGGCGACCTCTGATAAATCAAAGACTAAGCCAAAGGAAAATGAATGAATAAATGATGGAGAGTAAACAGTGAGCAAATATAAATTTTTTGGTGAACTATCCTACAAAATATTTGATTCATCTCACATAAAGATGACTTGTAATTTATCCCAAAAAAAAGCCCTTCAAAAATAAATGTTTTTATTTGGAAAGCAAATCTTCGATCAACATTACGACAGAATAATGGCTTAGCATGTTTCTATATAAAGTCTTGGCTCATCGGTTTACATTTCTCATGTTATCATCCATCCGATTAATAATAAACCTTTACGAATTTCTTCTTCTGTTGAACACGAAAGAGGAGATTTTGAGGTAAGCTGAAACCTGTTCCCATCGACTTCCATAGTATTTGTTTTTCCTAATATTGAATCAATGGTTACAGCTTTCTTCAAAATATCTTCTTTTGTGTTCAACAGAAGAAAGAAAATCATTAAGCGTGCAGTGGTTAGCATCACAACAAGAAGGTCACTAGTGCAAGCCCCGGCTGGGTCAGTCGGCATTTCTGTGTGGAGTTTGCATGTTCTCCCCGTGTTGACGTGGATTTCCTCTGAGTGCTCCGGTTTCCTCAATTGCCCGTAGTGTATGAGTTTCTGTGTGAATGTGAGTGTGTATGGGTGTTTCCCAGTACTGGATTGCGGCTGGAATGGCATACGCTGTGTTAAACATATGATGGAATAGTTGGCGGTTCATTCTGCTGTGGCGACCTCTGTTAAATCAGAGACTAAGCCGATGAATGAATGAACACATGAATGGAAAATTCAAAGATCATTTCTATGATTTACTCAATTTTTTTTACGTTAAGTGGTTGTACACAATTTATTTGAGCTTAATTTAAACAAAGTTAAACATTATTAAACTTAATTTGTTTGTTTAAATTCAACACAAATAAATTGTTCGCAACAAATCTGCATGCGACACTTTTTTCAGTGAGGGAGAGTAAACTGAGTAAATTTTCATTTTTGGGTGAACTATCCCTTAAAGTTCTCTAAACTCTCTTCACAGTGTTTAATTCATCTCACATGAGGATGCCTTAAAAAAAAAAGCCCTTCGAAAACAAATGTTTTTATTTGGAAAGCAAATCTTTGATCAACATTACGACAGAACAGTGGCTTAGAGTGTTTCTATATAAAGTACGGCCATCTTGGCTCATCGGTTTGCATCATTTCTCATGACATCATCCATCCGATTATTAATAAACCACTCATTTCAGCCCTTTGAGGCAACAGCTGACAGATATTTTCAGTGTTTTCAGCCATCTGGCAATAAGGTCATCAACAAGACAAAGCATTTGTCGAGAGGAAAACAGAGGGCGATCTGAAGCTCCATGGTGAATTGTGCTGGACAATTAAGCAGTTGGTCTTTGTCACCAGCGTAGGAATGGCTGATTCATCGAGCGGCACGTATTTTTCAGATCCTCAGAGAGAAAATCATCCTCTCTGCCAACCAGCCAGACTTAAACATGAGCCACCATGCGCGTAACAGAGCAACAAAGCGCTTGTGTGTGTGTGTTTTTTGAAGCGAATGCGTCATATTGTCGGATGTGGTTAAGCTGACCTTAAACAAACGCATAACGTGGCGTCCCATTGAATGTAGCGGGTGGGAGCGTGATTAACACACGGACAGCTGAGAGAACGATATTTATAAAGGTGAACAGGAACTCTCGCTTTAGATCTTTTTCAGCGGCGGATTAGATAACGCTTGTTCTGTAGGCGACAATTAGCGTGGCTTCACCCATGGGCCGTTAAACACACAATTAAATTCACCTCACCAACACCAAACATGAGTAATAACAGGCATCTAAAAGAACATAAAACAAGTTGTTTCGTTGGTTCTCCGAAGTGGAACCAATTATAATAGCTTAATATTTAATGACACCTTCAGCTGTGAACACACAGGCGCTGTTTTATTAGCTAAAGACGCTTCCTGCCCCTGAAATGAATTGCATACGCACAGCTGGAAGAAAGTGATGACAAAAATACAGTTTAGAGAACTGTGGAAAACAAATGAGAAGAGAGACAGTGAGGGACAAGAGAAGACAAGAAAGAACAATCCACACACAGACTCACTGTGAAACTGCAAACACAAAAACACACACTTCACTGCAGTTTCAAGGTAAAATGAATGCTGTGAATGCCAGTGACTAATGTTAGTGCAAACTAGAGCTGCACGATTAATCGGAAAAAAGATTGCGGTCTTGATTTAACATTTTATGGCCATTTCCACTGTCAAAAAACGTAACAAAGCAAACCGTTCTGTAACACTTGTCCGGCACCCTTTTGAAAACACAAGAAAGGGTAGCGAAAGGTGGAGCTACACGCGTAGCTGAACGCTGACTGGGTACAGAGATACTACAGAGATACTGCATTACTTTAGCGCAATTTATGTTACTATAATGGTGTTTGAGGATAAGCAAGCAAAAGGAGGAGAAGAAGACATGGATGAGAGAGGAGTATGAGCAATGAGTAAAAGAGAGAAAAACAAGCCGTAACAAGAGAAACTAGAAGAGATTTGAAGAGACAAGAAGAGATGAGAAGTCAAATAGAGAAAGCAATAAGAACTACAGAGAGAGGAGTCTTGAAGGGTCAACACAAGGACAGAAAGAAAAAATGATTGATGAGGAGAGGGGAAATCTGAAGAAGAGGAAAAAACCCCAATGAGATGAGGTGCACTTATAAAAATAAAGGTTCTCTATTTATTTGCTTTGATGGTTCCATGAAGAACATTCAGTGACTATGTTTACATGGACACCAATAATTTAATTTAGACAATACTCTGATTAAGAGTTAACCATGTAAACAGCGATTTTTGATTCATTTAATCAGATGAAGGTCATAATCGAACTAAAGAGAAATGGAATTAGGACATGTGGAGTATGCAGATTTTAGTCGCATTATTGAAGTGCATGTAAACACCTTAATCGAACTATTACCGTCATGTAGGACAGGATAGTCCACACACACACATGCGCTCGAACTCACACAAGCATACACAGACATACACACGCGCACACACACACACATGGCTGTTTGACACTCCTTGCACCTACTGAGTCAGTGCAGACCACAGACACCTGCATTGTGATTTTTTTTTCTTACATTCAGCATGCGGTATGAACTTCTGTTAAAACAACACTCTTCCAGCAGTACATAGTTGCATCTAATATTTGGTTTGTCACGGAGGACATGCATGAAATGTTCGTGAATGAAAGTGAAAGTGCCAAACTGCAGTTGAAGTCGACAAATTAATAATGAAACACCCCATGTTGCATGAAACTCTGGAGGAAATGTGGATAGCACGGTGATGCAATGACAGCAATCTAATTATTTGCTATACCATGTAAAACGGTATCATGAAAGTAACACTCAAAAAGCAACTCATGTAAACACCTTAATCATATTATTCGCTTAATTAGATTAAAGCAAATAATTTGATTACTGATGTCCATGTAAACGTAGTCAGTGAGACATTTTATTCCACAAAGAGGTTCATTAGAGTTAAAAAATGGTTCTTTAGACTAAACGAATGTTCTTCACACAATCAGAACAATGCTATCTGAAAACTTTTCACAAAAAAGATTATTTGGCAACCCAAAAAGGTTCTTCTATTATTGTGAAAGTGACTTTTTCGCTCTTCCATGGCCACTTTATTTTTAAAATGTTTGAGAAGAGCAGTAGAATAGCCCAAGAAATACGACACAATGAAAAGAGAAGGAGAAATAAGACAAGTTGAGCAAGAGAGAAACAAGAAAAGTCAAGAACAATAATAAAAAAGGTTCCAAAATTCAACAGAACCATCAATACTGTAAGAATTGAAATATTACAAATATTTTTGATGTCTTTGACAATTCAAAACATGAGCTGAAAACAGGGCCAATTGACTCCACAACCCAGCAGGTGGGAATGCGGGAAAAACCAGTTCCTGCTGCATTTGCATCTGAGTCTGCTGAAACTCAGCTTCATCCACCCCATCTCACACATATGGTCTTTTCAATGTTTGAATGTTCTAGATTAACCAAACTGACTTTAACTATCATGTTTGATATCATTTGAAATGTCTCAGTGCGATTGGTACAATGGTCTCATTCTCTCAGAAATAGACATAATCAAAACAATAAATATATAACTTCAGGCATCTTTTGAACCACTGTGAAGGGTGTGACTTTTCCACTAAGTGTGAATGCCTTTTGTTATACACACACCCCCTTCCTTGAGGGAATTCTTGGATTATTTAAGGTAAGGTTTGAGAAAGGCTCAGGGCTATTCTGCCTAACCAGATCAGCCCATAACATGGAGCCTGCTACATGTTATGTATATTTCAAAGTCAGGATATGCATCTTTTCATCTTGGATTTATCTTTGATAATTTGATGTTTTGTATTGATCATTTATGAATTGACTGATTGAATTGGCATAATACATTTACCTGACTATTAAATTGTAATGTTTGACCATATTTTGCTCACTCTGTAATTATTAATTCAAGTAGATTACGCTGTATCCTTGTTTCCGCACGTTTTGCGTCAGGTCAGTAGACGGACTAAAATCCAGTTGAGTTGGAGCATTGGGCACACTAATTGTGTTTTAGGGATCCGACTGACTCTTGATATTGATTCATGTGAACTTAGGTGGAAAGGGAGATAACTTCCGTCTAGGTCAACAAGGTGTTGCACGACTAACCTAGATTGAGTACCCGACCTTTGTTTGAAGGTAATATTATTCTAAATTAAGTTCATATGGAAAACCATGGGCTTGGTGAAAACCAAAGTTACTATAGAGTCCAGTAGTCGGGTACATTTATATTAATGCCCTAACCTCTAATTAGAAATGATGATTGTCTTAACTCAAGGGTGTACACGTAAGCGGGACTAACTAAAGTATTTTAGAACGAGCGCGCTGGTAGCGGCCATCTAAAGTATTAGTCAATTACCTCTGTTTAATATTCAAGACTGACCGGAGTGTGACCGTGAGGGACGCCTTCGGCCGAGGCGATTTCTCTGAGCGACATGAGCACCCGAATGAACGGATGTAATAGTTACTAGTGAAGACAAAAGGTTCAAACATTTATCTAAATTACATATTGATATAATCTTCTTAATGTTTTATAATTGGAGTCAGATAAAACGAGGATAAATACATTAATATTCTAAACCACCTCATATTAAAATTGGAGTCAGATATGAGCTAAGTTTAATATAAATCAACATTGTGCACTGGAAAGACCGAACAGGCATTAAACCTTCATCCACCAGTGGACACCGGCATTGGGCCAACTGGGTGGACCTTACAACACCAATAATAAAAAGTGTTGGTTTTTTGACCAAGCTTCTGAAGGAAGACGACAAGTAGAAAGATCTGAAGAAAAAAGAAATGAAAACAAAAGGAGAAGCAAAAACAAGAAACAAGAGACTAACAAGAAAAAAAGAGAATAAATGTGAGAATAAGAAAAAAATGAGAGAACGTGAAGGCAAACAAAATATGAAGAGAAAGAGACAAAGACAGACAAGAGGAAAACAAGAGAAAATCTGAAGTGAAACTAACTGTGGAAGAGTCAAGCAAAGAAGAGATACAAGAAGACAAGAAGATTTGAATTAAAAACACATGAAACGAGGAGAGAAGAACGGAGAAATTAAACCAAAGTCAAGGAGAGACCAAACTAAATGACATAAAGACAGAAGAGAAATGATGAGAAGAGAAAAAAGAGAAGAGGAAGAAGAAGAAACAGTCAAGAAGACATGAAGAAACAAGATGGACAATAGAGAGAAATAAGAGAACAAAAAACTCAAAGGTGAAGTAAATAGAAGAGAACAGCACAGTCAAAACACAGAGCCAAAAGGAGTGATGCGAAGAAACAAAACGAAAGAGAGGAGAGACGAGTCTGAAACACTGTGATGTCAAAGCCTGAGCTAGAGATGAAGAGAGATTCTCTCAGAGATCAAACCCGCTGAGATGCTACTGAAGCTCAGCTATAATACTGAAAGCTCAAAATGACTGCTGGAGCTCTCAGACTCAACGGAGAGCAGTGACAGCCCATTATCATCCGCTTCACTTTCAGCAAACATATCACCTGCCCACATGCTTATTCATGCTCGTGAAGACGCCAGCAACGCAGTGCTGGAAACAACAATCAGGTGAAACAAAATAAAGATCTGAGAAGATGAAGAACGCCTGAAATGAGTTGTTGGTAATTCCAGACTTACTTCCGGCACAGATCTATTCAGAGAGAACTGTTTAGGACCACCAGGATTAAGGCATGCATGGGCAATGTGGGCAATTGCCAAGGGCGGCATCTTGCTAGGGGTGGCATGGAGTATCCCCTATCCTCCCCCCACACTTCACATTTGTCCGCAACAATCACAACTTTAAGTACTGTGAAGAATGTCAGGGGAGTTAACTCACACGTGACTTGTTTTAGCTCTTTTGGTCCGTTTAGAAACTTTGCCGTGTGAAAGAGAACCGCACTAAGAACAAAGAGGATCAATGTAACATTTGTAATTTCTGTTTCGGAACAACTGAATCGATTCACAGGTGTAAAAGCACCCTAAAAATGATGATGCTCCAGGTCCAGGATGAGCAATAGTGAATTTACACTGTATTAAAATGATGATGGTCCAGGATCAACATTAGTGAATTTACTCTGTATTAAAATCAAGATGGTCCAGGATCAACATTAGTGAATTTACACTGTATTAAAATGATGATGGTCCAGGATCAACATTAGTGAATTTACTCTGTATTAAAATGATGATGGTCCAGGATCAACAATAGTGAATTTACACTGTATTAAAGTGTTTATGATGGTCCAGGATCAACAATAGTGAATTTACACTGTATTAAAATGATGATGGTCCAGGATCAACAATAGTGAATTTACTCTGTATTAAAATCAAGATGGTCCAGGATCAACATTAGTGAATTTACACTGTATTAAAATGATGATGGTCCAGGATCAACAATAGTGAATTTACTCTGTATTAAAATGATGATGGTCCAGGATCAACAATAGTGAATTTACACTGTATTAAAATGATGATGGTCCAGGATCAACAATAGTGAATTTACACTGTATTTAAATGATGATGGTCCAGGATCAACAATAGTGAATTTACTCTGTATTAAAGTGTTTATGATGGTCCAGTATCAACATTAGTGGATTTACACTGTATTAAAATGATGATGGTCCAGGATCAACAATAGTGAATTTACTCTGTATTAAAATGATGATGGTCCAGGATCAACAATAGTGAATTTACACTGTATTAAAATGATGATGGTCCAGGATCAACAATAGTGAATTTACTCTGTATTAAAATGATGATGCTCCAGGATCAACCATAGTGAATTTACACTGTATTAAAATGATGATGGTCCAGGATCAACAATAGTGAATTTACTCTGTATTAAAATGATGATGGTCCAGGATCAACAATAGTGAATTTACTCTGTATTAAAATGATGATGGTCCAGGATCAACAATAGTGAATTTACTCTGTATTAAAATGATGATGCTCCAGGATCAACAATAGTGAATTTACTCTGTATTAAAATGATGATGGTCCAGGATCAACAATAGTGAATTTACTCTGTATTAAAATGATGATGGTCCAGGATCAACATTAGTGAATTTACACTGTATTAAAATGATGATGGTCCAGGATCAACATTAGTGGATTTACACTGTATTAAAATGATGATGGTCCAGGATCAACAATAGTGAATTTACACTGTATTAAAATGATGATGGTCCAGGATCAACATTAGTGAATTTACACTGTATTAAAATGATGATGGTCCAGGATCAACAATAGTGAATTTACTCTGTATTAAAGTGTTTATGATGGTCCAGGATCAACAATAGTGAATTTACACTGTATTAAAATGATGATGGTCCAGGATCAACAATAGTGAATTTACTCTGTATTAAAATGATGATGGTCCAGGATCAACAATAGTGAATTTACTCTGTATTAAAATGATGATGGTCCAGGATCAACAATAGTGAATTTACACTGTATTTAAATGATGATGCTCCAGGATCAACCATAGTGAATTTACACTGTATTAAAATGATGATGGTCCAGGATCAACAATAGTGAATTTACTCTGTATTAAAATGATGATGGTCCAGGATCAACAATAGTGAATTTACTCTGTATTAAAATGATGATGGTCCAGGATCAACAATAGTGAATTTACTCTGTATTAAAATGATGATGGTCCAGGATCAACATTAGTGAATTTACACTGTATTAAAATGATGATGGTCCAGGATCAACAATAGTGAATTTACACTGTATTAAAATGATGATGGTCCAGGATCAACAATAGTGAATTTACTCTGTATTAAAATGATGATGGTCCAGGATCAACAATAGTGAATTTACTCTGTATTAAAATGATGATGGTCCAGGATCAACAATAGTGAATTTACTCTGTAATAAAATGATGATGCTCCAGGATCAACAATAGTGAATTTACTCTGTATTAAAGTGTTTATGATGGTCCAGGATTAACAATAGTGAATTTACTCTGTATTAAAATGATGATGCTCCAGGATCAACATTAGTGAATTTACTCTGTATTAAAATGATGATGGTCCAGGATCAACAATAGTGAATTTACTCTGTATTAAAGTGTTTATGATGGTCCAGGATCAACAATAGTGAATTTACTCTGTATTAAAATGATGATGGTCTAGGATCAACATTAGTGAATTTACACTGTATTAAAATGATGATGGTCCAGGATCAACAATAGTGAATTTACACTGTATTAAAATGATGATGGTCTAGGATCAACATTAGTGAATTTACACTGTATTAAAATGATGATGGTCCAGGATCAACAATAGTGAATTTACTCTGTATTAAAATGATGATGGTCCAGGATCAACAATAGTGAATTTACACTGTATTAAAGTGTTTATGATGGTCCAGGATCAACAATAGTGAATTTACACTGTATTAAAATGATGATGGTCCAGGATCAACAATAGTGAATTTACACTGTATTAAAATGATGATGGTCCAGGATCAACATTAGTGAATTTACACTGTATTAAAATGATGATGGTCCAGGATCAACAATAGTGAATTTACACTGTATTAAAATGATGATGGTCCAGGATCAACATTAGTGAATTTACACTGTATTTAAATGATGATGGTCCAGGATCAACAATAGTGAATTTACACTGTATTAAAATGATGATGGTCCAGGATCAACATTAGTGGATTTACACTATATTAAAATGATGATGGTCCAGGATCAACAATAGTGAATTTACACTGTATTAAAATGATGATGGTCCAGGATCAACAATAGTGAATTTACACTGTATTAAAATGATGATGGTCCAGGATCAACAATAGTGAATTTACACTGTATTAAAATGATGATGGTCCAGGATCAACAATAGTGAATTTACTCTGTATTAAAATGATGATGGTCCAGGATCAACATTAGTGAATTTACACTGTATTTAAATGATGATGGTCCAGGATCAACATTAGTGAATTTACACTGTATTAAAATGATGATGGTCCAGGATCAACAATAGTGAATTTACTCTGTATTAAAATGATGATGCTCCAGGATCAACCATAGTGAATTTACTCTGTATTAAAATGATGATGGTCCAGGATCAACAATAGTGAATTTACTCTGTATTAAAATGATGATGGTCCAGGATCAACAATAGTGAATTTACTCTGTATTAAAATGATGATGGTCCAGGATCAACATTAGTGAATTTACACTGTATTTAAATGATGATGGTCCAGGATCAACATTAGTGAATTTACACTGTATTAAAATGATGATGGTCCAGTATCAACATTAGTGGATTTACACTGTATTAAAATGATGATGGTCCAGGATCAACAATAGTGAATTTACTCTGTATTAAAGTGTTTATGATGGTCCAGGATCAACAATAGTGAATTTACACTGTATTTAAATGATGATGGTACAGGATCAACAATAGTGCATTTACACTGTATTAAAATGATGATGGTCCAGGATCAACAATAGTGAATTTACTCTGTATTAAAATGATGATGGTCCAGGATCAACAATAGTGAATTTACACTGTATTAAAATGATGATGGTCCAGGATCAACAATAGTGAATTTACTCTGTATTAAAATGATGATGGTCCAGGATCAATAATAGTGAATTTACTCTGTATTAAAGTGTTTATGATGGTCCAGGATCAACATTAGTGAATTTACTCTGTATTAAAATGATGATGGTCCAGGATCAACATTAGTGAATTTACTCTGTATTAAAATGATGATGGTCCAGGATCAACAATAGTGAATTTACTCTGTATTAAAATGATGATGGTCCAGGATCAACAATAGTGAATTTACTCTGTATTAAAGTGTTTATGATGGTCCAGGATCAACAATAGTGAATTTACACTGTATTAAAATGATGATGGTCCAGGATCAACAATAGTGAATTTACTCTGTATTAAAGTGTTTATGATGGTCCAGGATCAAAAATAGTGAATTTACACTGTATTAAAATGATGATGGTCCAGGATCAACAACAGTGAATTTACACTGTATTAAAATGATGATGGTCCAGGATCAACAATAGTGAATTTACTCTGTATTAAAATGATGATGGTCCAGGATCAACAATAGTGAATTTACTCTGTATTAAAATGATGATGGTCCAGGATCAACAATAGTGAATTTACACTGTATTAAAATGATGATGGTCCAGGATCAACATTAGTGAATTTACTCTGTATTAAAATGATGATGGTCCAGGATCAACAATAGTGAATTTACACTGTATTAAAATGATGATGGTCCAGGATCAACAATAGTGAATTTACTCTGTATTAAAATGATGATGGTCCAGGATCAACAATAGTGAATTTACTCTGTATTAAAATGATGATGGTCCAGGATCAACAATAGTGAATTTACACTGTATTAAAATGATGATGGTCCAGGATCAACAATAGTGAATTTACTCTGTATTAAAGTGTTTATGATGGTCCAGTATCAACATTAGTGGATTTACACTGTATTAAAATGATGATGGTCCAGAATCAACAATAGTGAATTTACACTGTATTAAAATGATGATGGTCCAGGATCAACAATAGTGAATTTACTCTGTATTAAAATGATGATGGTCCAGGATCAACAATAGTGAATTTACTCTGTATTAAAATGATGATGGTCCAGGATCAACAATAGTGAATTTACTCTGTATTAAAGTGTTTATGATGGTCCAGTATCAACATTAGTGGATTTACACTGTATTAAAATGATGATGGTCCAGGATCAACAATAGTGAATTTACTCTGTATTAAAATGATGATGGTCCAGGATCAACAATAGTGAATTTACTCTGTATTAAAATGATGATGGTCCAGGATCAACAATAGTGAATTTACTCTGTATTAAAATGATGATGGTCCAGGATCAACATTAGTGAATTTACACTGTATTAAAATGATGATGGTCCAGGATCAACAATAGTGAATTTACACTGTATTAAAATGATGATGGTCCAGGATCAACATTAGTGAATTTACACTGTAATAAAATGATGATGGTCCAGGATCAACATTAGTGAATTTACACTGTATTAAAATGATGATGGTCCAGGATCAACATTAGTGAATTTACACTGTATTAAAATGATGATGGTCCAGGATCAACAATAGTGCATTTACACTGTATTTAAATGATGATGGTCCAGGATCAACAATAGTGAATTTACACTGTTTTAAAATGATGATGGTCCAGGATCAACATTAGTGAATTTACACTGTTTTAAAATGATGATGGTCCAGGATCAACAATAGTGAATTTACTCTGTATTTAAATGATGATGGTACAGGATCAACAATAGTGCATTTACACTGTATTAAAATGATGATGGTCCAGGATCAACAATAGTGCATTTACACTGTATTAAAATGATGATGGTCCAGGATCAACAATAGTGAATTTACACTGTATTAAAATGATGATGGTCCAGGATCAACAATAGTGAATTTACTCTGTATTAAAATGATGATGGTCCAGGATCAACAATAGTGAATTTACACTGTATTTAAATGATGATGGTCCAGGATCAACAATAGTGAATTTACACTGTATTAAAGTGTTTATGATGGTCCAGGATCAACAATAGTGAATTTACACTGTATTAAAATGATGATGGTCCAGGATCAACAATAGTGAATTTACACTGTATTAAAATGATGATGGTCCAGGATCAACAATAGTGAATTTACACTATATTAAAATGATGATGGTCCAGGATCAACAATAGTGAATTTACTTTGTATTAAAATGATGATGGTCCAGGATCAACAATAGTGATTTTACTCTGTATTAAAATGATGATGGTCCAGGATCAACAATAGTGAATTTACACTGTATTAAAATGATGATGGTCCAGGATCAACAATAGTGAATTTACTCTGTATTAAAGTGTTTATGATGGTCCAGGATCAACAATAGTGAATTTACTCTGTATTAAAATGATGATGGTCCAGGATCAACAATAGTGAATTTACACTGTATTAAAATGATGATGGTCCAGGATCAACAATAGTGAATTTACACTGTATTAAAATGATGATGGTCCAGGATCAACAATAGTGAATTTACACTGTATTAAAATGATGATGGTCCAGGATCAACAATAGTGAATTTACACTGTATTAAAATGATGATGGTCCAGGATCAACATTAGTAAATTTACACTGTATTAAAATGATGATGGTCCAGGATCAACAATAGTGAATTTACTCTGTATTAAAATGATGATGGTCCAGGATCAACAATAGTGAATTTACTCTGTATTAAAATGATGATGGTCCAGGATCAACAATAGTGAATTTACCCTGTATTAAAATGATGATGGTCCAGGATCAACAATAGTGAATTTACTCTGTATTAAAATGATGATGGTCCAGGATCAACAATAGTGAATTTACCCTGTATTAAAATGATGATGGTCCAGGATCAACAATAGTGAATTTACTCTGTATTAAAATGATGATGGTCCAGGATCAACAATAGTGAATTTACTCTGTATTAAAATGATGATGGTCCAGGATCAACAATAGTGAATTTACTCTGTATTAAAATGATGATGGTCCAGGATCAACAATAGTGAATTTACACTGTTTTAAAATGATGATGGTCCAGTATCAACATTAGTGGATTTACACTGTATTAAAATGATGATGGTCCAGGATCAACAATAGTGAATTTACTCTGTATTAAAATGATGATGCTCCAGGATCAACAATAGTGAATTTACACTGTATTAAAGTGTTTATGATGGTCCAGGATCAACAATAGTGAATTTACACTGTATTAAAATGATGATGGTCCAGGATCAACAATAGTGAATTTACTCTGTATTAAAGTGTTTATGATGGTCCAGTATCAACATTAGTGGATTTACACTGTATTAAAATGATGATGGTCCAGGATCAACAATAGTGATTTTACACTGTATTAAAATGATGATGGTCCAGGATCAACAATTGTGAATTTACTCTGTATTAAAATGATGATGGTCCAGGATCAACAATTGTGAATTTACTCTGTATTAAAATGATGATGGTCCAGGATCAACAATAGTGAATTTACTCTGTATTAAAATGATGATGCTCCAGGATCAACAATAGTGAATTTACTCTGTATTAAAGTGTTTATGATGGTCCAGTATCAACATTAGTGGATTTACACTGTATTAAAATGATGATGGTCCAGGATCAACAATAGTGAATTTACACTGTATTAAAATGATGATGGTCCAGGATCAACATTAGTGAATTTACTCTGTATTAAAATGATGATGGTCCAGGATCAACAATAGTGAATTTACTCTGTATTAAAATGATGATGGTCCAGGATCAACATTAGTGAATTTACACTGTATTAAAATGATGATGGTCCAGGATCAACAATAGTGAATTTACACTGTATTAAAATGATGATGGTCCAGGATCAACATTAGTGAATTTACACTGTAATAAAATGATGATGGTCCAGGATCAACATTAGTGAGTTTACACTGTATTTAAATGATGATGGTCCAGGATCAACAATAGTGAATTTACACTGTTTTAAAATGATGATGGTCCAGGATCAACATTAGTGAATTTACACTGTATTTAAATGATGATGGTACAGGATCAACAATAGTGCATTTACACTGTATTAAAATGATGATGGTCCAGGATCAACAATAGTGCATTTACACTGTATTAAAATGATGATGGTCCAGGATCAACAATAGTGAATTTACACTGTATTAAAATGATGATGGTCCAGGATCAACAATAGTGAATTTACTCTGTATTAAAATGATGATGGTCCAGGATCAACAATAGTGAATTTACACTGTATTTAAATGATGATGGTCCAGGATCAACAATAGTGAATTTACACTATATTAAAATGATGATGGTCCAGGATCAACAATAGTGAATTTACTTTGTATTAAAATGATGATGGTCCAGGATCAACAATAGTGATTTTACTCTGTATTAAAATGATGATGGTCCAGGATCAACAATAGTGAATTTACACTGTATTAAAATGATGATGGTCCAGGATCAACAATAGTGAATTTACTCTGTATTAAAGTGTTTATGATGGTCCAGGATCAACAATAGTGAATTTACTCTGTATTAAAATGATGATGGTCCAGGATCAACAATAGTGAATTTACACTGTATTAAAATGATGATGGTCCAGGATCAACAATAGTGAATTTACTCTGTATTAAAATGATGATGGTCCAGGATCAACAATAGTGAATTTACCCTGTATTAAAATGATGATGGTCCAGGATCAACAATAGTGAATTTACTCTGTATTAAAATGATGATGGTCCAGGATCAACAATAGTGAATTTACTCTGTATTAAAATGATGATGGTCCAGGATCAACAATAGTGAATTTACTCTGTATTAAAATGATGATGGTCCAGGATCAACAATAGTGAATTTACTCTGTATTAAAATGATGATGGTCCAGGATCAACATTAGTGAATTTACACTGTATTAAAATGTTGATGGTCCAGGATCAACAATAGTGAATTTACTATGTATTAAAATGATGATGGTCCAGGATCAACATTAGTGAATTTACACCGTATTAAAATGATGATGGTCCAGGATCAACAATAATGAATTTACACTGTATTAAAATGATGATGGTCCAGGATCAACATTAGTGGATTTACACTGTATTAAAATGATGATGGTCCAGGATCAACAATAGTGAATTTACACTGTTTTAAAATGATGATGGTCCAGTATCAACATTAGTGGATTTACACTGTATTAAAATGATGATGGTCCAGGATCAACAATAGTGAATTTACTCTGTATTAAAATGATGATGCTCCAGGATCAACAATAGTGAATTTACACTGTATTAAAGTGTTTATGATGGTCCAGGATCAACAATAGTGAATTTACACTGTATTAAAATGATGATGGTCCAGGATCAACAATAGTGAATTTACTCTGTATTAAAGTGTTTATGATGGTCCAGGATCAACAATAGTGAATTTACTCTGTATTAAAATGATGATGCTCCAGGATCAACAATAGTGAATTTACACTGTATTAAAGTGTTTATGATGGTCCAGGATCAACAATAGTGAATTTACACTGTATTTAAATGATGATGGTCCAGGATCAACAATAGTGAATTTACTCTGTATTAAAGTGTTTATGATGGTCCAGGATCAACAATAGTGAATTTACACTGTATTAAAATGATGATGGTCCAGGATCAACAATAGTGAATTTACTCTGTATTAAAATGATGATGGTCTAGGATCAACATTAGTGAATTTACTCTGTATTAAAATGATGATGGTCCAGGATCAACAATAGTGAATTTACACTGTATTAAAATGATGATGGTCCAGGATCAACAATAGTGAATTTACTCTGTATTAAAATGTTGATGGTCCAGGATCAACATTAGTGAATTTACACTGTATTAAAATGTTGATGGTCCAGGATCAACATTAGTGAATTTACACTGTATTAAAATGATGATGGTCCAGGATCAACAATAGTGAATTTACACTGTATTAAAATGATGATGGTCCAGGATCAGCAATAGTGAATTTACTCTGTATTAAAATGATGATGGTCCAGGATCAACATTAGTGAATTTACACTGTATTAAAATGTTGATGGTCCAGGATCAACAATAGTGAATTTACACTGTATTAAAATGATGATGGTCCAGGATCAACAATAGTGAATTTACACTGTATTAAAATGATGATGGTCCAGGATCAACAATAGTGAATTTACACTGTTTTAAAATGATGATGGTCCAGGATCAGCAACAGTGAATTTACTCTGTATTAAAATGATGATGCTCCAGGATCAACAATAGTGAATTTACTCTGTATTAAAATGATGATGGTCCAGGATCAACATTAGTGAATTTACACTGTATTAAAATGATGATGGTCCAGGATCAACAATAATGAATTTACACTGTATTAAAATGATGATGGTCCAGGATCAACATTAGTGAATTTACACTGTATTAAAATGATGATGGTCCAGGATCAACAATAGTGAATTTACACTGTATTAAAATGATGATGGTCCAGGATCAACAATAGTGAATTTACACTGTAATAAAATGATGATGGTCCAGGATCAACAATAGTGAATTTACTCTGTATTAAAATGATGATGGTCCAGGATCAACAATAGTGAATTTACACTGTATTAAAATGATGATGGTCCAGGATCAACAATAGTGAATTTACACTGTTTTAAAATGATGATGGTCCAGGATCAACAATAGTGCATTTACACTGTATTAAAAAGATGATGGTCCAGGATCAACAATAGTGCATTTACACTGTATTAAAATGATGATGGTCCAGGATCAACAATAGTGCATTTACTCTGTATTAAAATGATGATGGTCCAGGATCAACAATAGTGAATTTACACTGTATTAAAATGATGATGGTCCAGAATCAACAATAGTGAATTTACCCTGTATTAAAATGATGATGGTCCAGGATCAACAATAGTGAATTTACTCTGTATTAAAATGATGATGGTCCAGGATCAACAATAGTGAATTTACTCTGTATTAAAATGATGATGGTCCAGGATCAACAATAGTGAATTTACTAAGTATTAAAATGATGATGGTCCAGGATCAACAATAATGAATTTACACTGTATTAAAATGATGATGGTCCAGGATCAACATTAGTGGATTTACACTGTATTAAAATGATGATGGTCCAGGATCAACAATAGTGAATTTACACTGTTTTAAAATGATGATGGTCCAGTATCAACATTAGTGGATTTACACTGTATTAAAATGATGATGGTCCAGGATCAACAATAGTGAATTTACTCTGTATTAAAGTGTTTATGATGGTCCAGGATCAACAATAGTGAATTTACTCTGTATTAAAATGATGATGCTCCAGGATCAACAATAGTGAATTTACTCTGTATTAAAATGATGATGGTCTAGGATCAACATTAGTGAATTTACACTGTATTAAAATGATGATGGTCTAGGATCAACAATAGTGAATTTACACTGTATTAAAATGATGATGGTCTAGGATCAACATTAGTGAATTTACTCTGTATTAAAATGATGATGGTCCAGGATCAACAATAGTGAATTTACACTGTATTAAAGTGTTTATGATGGTCCAGGATCAACAATAGTGAATTTACACTGTATTAAAATGATGATGGTCCAGGATCAACAATAGTGAATTTACACTGTATTAAAATGATGATGGTCCAGGATCAACAATAGTGAATTTACTCTGTATTAAAATGTTGATGGTCCAGGATCAACATTAGTGAATTTACACTGTATTAAAATGTTGATGGTCCAGGATCAACATTAGTGAATTTACACTGTATTAAAATGATGATGGTCCAGGATCAACAATAGTGAATTTACTCTGTATTAAAATGTTGATGGTCCAGGATCAACATTAGTGAATTTACACTGTATTAAAATGTTGATGGTCCAGGATCAACAATAGTGAATTTACACTGTATTAAAATGATGATGGTCCAGGATCAGCAATAGTGAATTTACTCTGTATTAAAATGATGATGGTCCAGGATCAACATTAGTGAATTTACACTGTATTAAAATGTTGATGGTCCAGGATCAACAATAGTGAATTTACACTGTATTAAAATGATGATGGTCCAGGATCAACAATAGTGAATTTACACTGTATTAAAATGATGATGGTCCAGGATCAACAATAGTGAATTTACACTGTTTTAAAATGATGATGGTCCAGGATCAACAATAGTGCATTTACACTGTATTAAAAAGATGATGGTCCAGGATCAACAATAGTGCATTTACACTGTATTAAAATGATGATGGTCCAGGATCAACAATAGTGCATTTACTCTGTATTAAAATGATGATGGTCCAGGATCAACAATAGTGCATTTACACTGTATTTAAATGATGATGGTCCAGGATCAACAATAGTGAATTTACACTGTATTAAAGTGTTTATGATGGTCCAGGATCAACAATAGTGAATTTACTCTGTATTAAAATGATGATGGTCCAGGATCAACAATAGTGAATTTACTCTGTATTAAAGTGTTTATGATGGTCCAGGATCAACATTAGTGAATTTACACTGTATTAAAATGATGATGGTCCAGGATCAACAATAGTGAATTTACACTGTATTAAAATGATGATGGTCCAGGATCAACAATAGTGCATTTACTCTGTATTAAAATGATGATGCTCCAGGATCAACAATAGTGAATTTACTCTGTATTAAAATGATGATGCTCCAGGATCAACAATAGTGAATTTACTCTGTATTAAAATGATGATGGTCCAGGATCAACATTAGTGAATTTACACTGTATTAAAATGATGATGGTCCAGGATCAACAATAATGAATTTACACTGTATTAAAATGATGATGGTCCAGGATCAACAATACTGAATTTACACTGTATTAAAATGATGATGGTCCAGGATCAACAATAGTGAATTTACACTGTATTAAAATGATGATGGTCCAGGATCAACAATAGTGAATTTACTCTGTATTAAAATGATGATGGTCCAGGATCAACAATAGTGAATTTACTCTGTATTAAAATGATGATGGTCCAGGATCAACAATAGTGAATTTACACTGTATTAAAATGATGATGGTCCAGGATCAACATTAGTGAATTTACTCTGTATTAAAATGATGATGGTCCAGGATCAACAATAGTGAATTTACACTGTATTAAAATGATGATGGTCCAGGATCAACAATAGTGAATTTACTCTGTATTAAAATGATGATGGTCCAGGATCAACAATAGTGAATTTACTCTGTATTAAAATGATGATGGTCCAGGATCAACAATAGTGAATTTACACTGTATTAAAATGATGATGGTCCAGGATCAACAATAGTGAATTTACTCTGTATTAAAGTGTTTATGATGGTCCAGTATCAACATTAGTGGATTTACACTGTATTAAAATGATGATGGTCCAGGATCAACAATAGTGATTTTACACTGTATTAAAATGATGATGGTCCAGGATCAACAATTGTGAATTTACTCTGTATTAAAATGATGATGGTCCAGGATCAACAATTGTGAATTTACTCTGTATTAAAATGATGATGGTCCAGGATCAACAATAGTGAATTTACTCTGTATTAAAATGATGATGCTCCAGGATCAACAATAGTGAATTTACTCTGTATTAAAGTGTTTATGATGGTCCAGTATCAACATTAGTGGATTTACACTGTATTAAAATGATGATGGTCCAGGATCAACAATAGTGAATTTACACTGTATTAAAATGATGATGGTCCAGGATCAACATTAGTGAATTTACTCTGTATTAAAATGATGATGGTCCAGGATCAACAATAGTGAATTTACTCTGTATTAAAATGATGATGGTCCAGGATCAACATTAGTGAATTTACACTGTATTAAAATGATGATGGTCCAGGATCAACAATAGTGAATTTACACTGTATTAAAATGATGATGGTCCAGGATCAACATTAGTGAATTTACACTGTAATAAAATGATGATGGTCCAGGATCAACATTAGTGAATTTACACTGTATTAAAATGATGATGGTCCAGGATCAACATTAGTGAATTTACACTGTATTAAAATGATGATGGTCCAGGATCAACAATAGTGCATTTACACTGTATTTAAATGATGATGGTCCAGGATCAACAATAGTGAATTTACACTGTTTTAAAATGATGATGGTCCAGGATCAACATTAGTGAATTTACACTGTTTTAAAATGATGATGGTCCAGGATCAACAATAGTGAATTTACTCTGTATTTAAATGATGATGGTACAGGATCAACAATAGTGCATTTACACTGTATTAAAATGATGATGGTCCAGGATCAACAATAGTGCATTTACACTGTATTAAAATGATGATGGTCCAGGATCAACAATAGTGAATTTACACTGTATTAAAATGATGATGGTCCAGGATCAACAATAGTGAATTTACTCTGTATTAAAATGATGATGGTCCAGGATCAACAATAGTGAATTTACACTGTATTTAAATGATGATGGTCCAGGATCAACAATAGTGAATTTACACTGTATTAAAGTGTTTATGATGGTCCAGGATCAACAATAGTGAATTTACACTGTATTAAAATGATGATGGTCCAGGATCAACAATAGTGAATTTACACTGTATTAAAATGATGATGGTCCAGGATCAACAATAGTGAATTTACACTATATTAAAATGATGATGGTCCAGGATCAACAATAGTGAATTTACTTTGTATTAAAATGATGATGGTCCAGGATCAACAATAGTGATTTTACTCTGTATTAAAATGATGATGGTCCAGGATCAACAATAGTGAATTTACACTGTATTAAAATGATGATGGTCCAGGATCAACAATAGTGAATTTACACTGTATTAAAATGATGATGGTCCAGGATCAACAATAGTGAATTTACACTGTATTAAATAGATGATGGTCCAGGATCAACAATAGTGAATTTACACTGTATTAAAATGATGATGGTCCAGGATCAACATTAGTAAATTTACACTGTATTAAAATGATGATGGTCCAGGATCAACAATAGTGAATTTACTCTGTATTAAAATGATGATGGTCCAGGATCAACAATAGTGAATTTACTCTGTATTAAAATGATGATGGTCCAGGATCAACAATAGTGAATTTACCCTGTATTAAAATGATGATGGTCCAGGATCAACAATAGTGAATTTACTCTGTATTAAAATGATGATGGTCCAGGATCAACAATAGTGAATTTACCCTGTATTAAAATGATGATGGTCCAGGATCAACAATAGTGAATTTACTCTGTATTAAAATGATGATGGTCCAGGATCAACAATAGTGAATTTACTCTGTATTAAAATGATGATGGTCCAGGATCAACAATAGTGAATTTACTCTGTATTAAAATGATGATGGTCCAGGATCAACAATAGTGAATTTACACTGTTTTAAAATGATGATGGTCCAGTATCAACATTAGTGGATTTACACTGTATTAAAATGATGATGGTCCAGGATCAACAATAGTGAATTTACTCTGTATTAAAATGATGATGCTCCAGGATCAACAATAGTGAATTTACACTGTATTAAAGTGTTTATGATGGTCCAGGATCAACAATAGTGAATTTACACTGTATTAAAATGATGATGGTCCAGGATCAACAATAGTGAATTTACTCTGTATTAAAGTGTTTATGATGGTCCAGTATCAACATTAGTGGATTTACACTGTATTAAAATGATGATGGTCCAGGATCAACAATAGTGATTTTACACTGTATTAAAATGATGATGGTCCAGGATCAACAATTGTGAATTTACTCTGTATTAAAATGATGATGGTCCAGGATCAACAATTGTGAATTTACTCTGTATTAAAATGATGATGGTCCAGGATCAACAATAGTGAATTTACTCTGTATTAAAATGATGATGCTCCAGGATCAACAATAGTGAATTTACTCTGTATTAAAGTGTTTATGATGGTCCAGTATCAACATTAGTGGATTTACACTGTATTAAAATGATGATGGTCCAGGATCAACAATAGTGAATTTACACTGTATTAAAATGATGATGGTCCAGGATCAACATTAGTGAATTTACTCTGTATTAAAATGATGATGGTCCAGGATCAACAATAGTGAATTTACTCTGTATTAAAATGATGATGGTCCAGGATCAACATTAGTGAATTTACACTGTATTAAAATGATGATGGTCCAGGATCAACAATAGTGAATTTACACTGTATTAAAATGATGATGGTCCAGGATCAACATTAGTGAATTTACACTGTAATAAAATGATGATGGTCCAGGATCAACATTAGTGAGTTTACACTGTATTTAAATGATGATGGTCCAGGATCAACAATAGTGAATTTACACTGTTTTAAAATGATGATGGTCCAGGATCAACATTAGTGAATTTACACTGTATTTAAATGATGATGGTACAGGATCAACAATAGTGCATTTACACTGTATTAAAATGATGATGGTCCAGGATCAACAATAGTGCATTTACACTGTATTAAAATGATGATGGTCCAGGATCAACAATAGTGAATTTACACTGTATTAAAATGATGATGGTCCAGGATCAACAATAGTGAATTTACA
Source organism: Danio rerio (assembly GCF_049306965.1). Classification (NCBI taxonomy): domain Eukaryota; kingdom Metazoa; phylum Chordata; class Actinopteri; order Cypriniformes; family Danionidae; genus Danio; species Danio rerio. The sequence goes on along the minus strand of NC_133199.1, from coordinate 2,891,217 downwards.
CTGTATTTAAATGATGATGGTCCAGGATCAACAATAGTGAATTTACACTATATTAAAATGATGATGGTCCAGGATCAACAATAGTGAATTTACTTTGTATTAAAATGATGATGGTCCAGGATCAACAATAGTGATTTTACTCTGTATTAAAATGATGATGGTCCAGGATCAACAATAGTGAATTTACACTGTATTAAAATGATGATGGTCCAGGATCAACAATAGTGAATTTACTCTGTATTAAAGTGTTTATGATGGTCCAGGATCAACAATAGTGAATTTACTCTGTATTAAAATGATGATGGTCCAGGATCAACAATAGTGAATTTACACTGTATTAAAATGATGATGGTCCAGGATCAACAATAGTGAATTTACTCTGTATTAAAATGATGATGGTCCAGGATCAACAATAGTGAATTTACCCTGTATTAAAATGATGATGGTCCAGGATCAACAATAGTGAATTTACTCTGTATTAAAATGATGATGGTCCAGGATCAACAATAGTGAATTTACTCTGTATTAAAATGATGATGGTCCAGGATCAACAATAGTGAATTTACTCTGTATTAAAATGATGATGGTCCAGGATCAACAATAGTGAATTTACTCTGTATTAAAATGATGATGGTCCAGGATCAACAATAGTGAATTTACTCTGTATTAAAGTGTTTATGATGGTCCAGGATCAACAATAGTGAATTTACTCTGTATTAAAATGATGATGGTCCAGGATCAACATTAGTGAATTTACACTGTATTAAAATGTTGATGGTCCAGGATCAACAATAGTGAATTTACTATGTATTAAAATGATGATGGTCCAGGATCAACATTAGTGAATTTACACCGTATTAAAATGATGATGGTCCAGGATCAACAATAATGAATTTACACTGTATTAAAATGATGATGGTCCAGGATCAACATTAGTGGATTTACACTGTATTAAAATGATGATGGTCCAGGATCAACAATAGTGAATTTACACTGTTTTAAAATGATGATGGTCCAGTATCAACATTAGTGGATTTACACTGTATTAAAATGATGATGGTCCAGGATCAACAATAGTGAATTTACTCTGTATTAAAATGATGATGCTCCAGGATCAACAATAGTGAATTTACACTGTATTAAAGTGTTTATGATGGTCCAGGATCAACAATAGTGAATTTACACTGTATTAAAATGATGATGGTCCAGGATCAACAATAGTGAATTTACTCTGTATTAAAGTGTTTATGATGGTCCAGGATCAACAATAGTGAATTTACTCTGTATTAAAATGATGATGCTCCAGGATCAACAATAGTGAATTTACACTGTATTAAAGTGTTTATGATGGTCCAGGATCAACAATAGTGAATTTACACTGTATTTAAATGATGATGGTCCAGGATCAACAATAGTGAATTTACTCTGTATTAAAGTGTTTATGATGGTCCAGGATCAACAATAGTGAATTTACACTGTATTAAAATGATGATGGTCCAGGATCAACAATAGTGAATTTACTCTGTATTAAAATGATGATGGTCTAGGATCAACATTAGTGAATTTACTCTGTATTAAAATGATGATGGTCCAGGATCAACAATAGTGAATTTACACTGTATTAAAATGATGATGGTCCAGGATCAACAATAGTGAATTTACTCTGTATTAAAATGTTGATGGTCCAGGATCAACATTAGTGAATTTACACTGTATTAAAATGTTGATGGTCCAGGATCAACATTAGTGAATTTACACTGTATTAAAATGATGATGGTCCAGGATCAACAATAGTGAATTTACACTGTATTAAAATGATGATGGTCCAGGATCAGCAATAGTGAATTTACTCTGTATTAAAATGATGATGGTCCAGGATCAACATTAGTGAATTTACACTGTATTAAAATGTTGATGGTCCAGGATCAACAATAGTGAATTTACACTGTATTAAAATGATGATGGTCCAGGATCAACAATAGTGAATTTACACTGTATTAAAATGATGATGGTCCAGGATCAACAATAGTGAATTTACACTGTTTTAAAATGATGATGGTCCAGGATCAGCAACAGTGAATTTACTCTGTATTAAAATGATGATGCTCCAGGATCAACAATAGTGAATTTACTCTGTATTAAAATGATGATGGTCCAGGATCAACATTAGTGAATTTACACTGTATTAAAATGATGATGGTCCAGGATCAACAATAATGAATTTACACTGTATTAAAATGATGATGGTCCAGGATCAACATTAGTGAATTTACACTGTATTAAAATGATGATGGTCCAGGATCAACAATAGTGAATTTACACTGTATTAAAATGATGATGGTCCAGGATCAACAATAGTGAATTTACTCTGTATTAAAATGATGATGGTCCAGGATCAACAATAGTGAATTTACACTGTATTAAAATGATGATGGTCCAGGATCAACAATAGTGAATTTACACTGTTTTAAAATGATGATGGTCCAGGATCAACAATAGTGCATTTACACTGTATTAAAAAGATGATGGTCCAGGATCAACAATAGTGCATTTACACTGTATTAAAATGATGATGGTCCAGGATCAACAATAGTGCATTTACTCTGTATTAAAATGATGATGGTCCAGGATCAACAATAGTGAATTTACACTGTATTAAAATGATGATGGTCCAGAATCAACAATAGTGAATTTACACTGTATTAAAATGATGATGGTCCAGGATCAACAATAGTGAATTTACTCTGTATTAAAATGATGATGGTCCAGGATCAACAATAGTGAATTTACTCTGTATTAAAATGATGATGGTCCAGGATCAACAATAGTGCATTTACACTGTATTTAAATGATGATGGTCCAGGATCAACAATAGTGAATTTACACTGTATTAAAATGATGATGGTCCAGAATCAACAATAGTGAATTTACTCTGTATTAAAATGATGATGGTCCAGGATCAACAATAGTGAATTTACTCTGTATTAAAATGATGATGGTCCAGGATCAACAATAGTGAATTTACTCTGTATTAAAGTGTTTATGATGGTCCAGTATCAACATTAGTGGATTTACACTGTATTAAAATGATGATGGTCCAGGATCAACAATAGTGAATTTACACTGTATTAAAATGATGATGGTCCAGGATCAACAATTGTGAATTTACTCTGTATTAAAATGATGATGGTCCAGGATCAACAATAATGAATTTACACTGTATTAAAATGATGATGGTCCAGGATCAACATTAGTGGATTTACACTGTATTAAAATGATGATGGTCCAGGATCAACAATAGTGAATTTACACTGTTTTAAAATGATGATGGTCCAGTATCAACATTAGTGGATTTACACTGTATTAAAATGATGATGGTCCAGGATCAACATTAGTGGATTTACACTGTATTAAAATGATGATGGTCCAGGATCAACAATAGTGAATTTACACTGTTTTAAAATGATGATGGTCCAGTATCAACATTAGTGGATTTACACTGTATTAAAATGATGATGGTCCAGGATCAACAATAGTGAATTTACTCTGTATTAAAGTGTTTATGATGGTCCAGGATCAACAATAGTGAATTTACTCTGTATTAAAATGATGATGCTCCAGGATCAACAATAGTGAATTTACACTGTATTAAAGTGTTTATGATGGTCCAGGATCAACAATAGTGAATTTACACTGTATTAAAATGATGATGGTCCAGGATCAACAATAGTGAATTTACTCTGTATTAAAGTGTTTATGATGGTCCAGGATCAACAATAGTGAATTTACTCTGTATTAAAATGATGATGCTCCAGGATCAACAATAGTGAATTTACTCTGTATTAAAGTGTTTATGATGGTCCAGGATCAACAATAGTGAATTTACTCTGTATTAAAATGATGATGCTCCAGGATCAACAATAGTGAATTTACTCTGTATTAAAATGATGATGGTCCAGGATCAACAATAGTGAATTTACACTGTATTAAAATGATGATGGTCCAGGATCAACAATAGTGAATTTACACTGTATTAAAATGATGATGGTCCAGGATCAACAATAGTGAATTTACTCTGTATTAAAATGATGATGGTCCAGGATCAACAATAGTGAATTTACACTGTATTAAAGTGTTTATGATGGTCCAGGATCAACAATAGTGAATTTACACTGTATTAAAATGATGATGGTCCAGGATCAACAATAGTGAATTTACACTGTATTAAAATGATGATGGTCCAGGATCAACAATAGTGAATTTACACTGTATTAAAATGATGATGGTCCAGGATCAACAATAGTGAATTTACTCTGTATTAAAATGTTGATGGTCCAGGATCAACATTAGTGAATTTACACTGTATTAAAATGTTGATGGTCCAGGATCAACATTAGTGAATTTACACTGTATTAAAATGATGATGGTCCAGGATCAACAATAGTGAATTTACACTGTATTAAAATGATGATGGTCCAGGATCAGCAATAGTGAATTTACTCTGTATTAAAATGATGATGGTCCAGGATCAACATTAGTGAATTTACACTGTATTAAAATGTTGATGGTCCAGGATCAACAATAGTGAATTTACACTGTATTAAAATGATGATGGTCCAGGATCAACAATAGTGAATTTACACTGTATTAAAAAGATGATGGTCCAGGATCAACAATAGTGCATTTACACTGTATTAAAATGATGATGGTCCAGGATCAACAATAGTGAATTTACTCTGTATTAAAATGATGATGGTCCAGGATCAACAATAGTGCATTTACACTGTATTTAAATGATGATGGTCCAGGATCAACAATAGTGCATTTACTCTGTATTAAAATGATGATGGTCCAGGATCAACAATAGTGCATTTACACTGTATTTAAATGATGATGGTCCAGGATCAACAATAGTGAATTTACTCTGTATTAAAGTGTTTATGATGGTCCAGGATCAACATTAGTGAATTTACACTGTATTAAAATGATGATGGTCCAGGATCAACAATAGTGAATTTACACTGTATTAAAATGATGATGGTCCAGGATCAGCAATAGTGAATTTACTCTGTATTAAAATGATGATGCTCCAGGATCAACAATAGTGAATTTACTCTGTATTAAAATGATGATGCTCCAGGATCAACAATAGTGAATTTACTCTGTATTAAAATGATGATGGTCCAGGATCAACATTAGTGAATTTACACTGTATTAAAATGATGATGGTCCAGGATCAACAATAATGAATTTACACTGTATTAAAATGATGATGGTCCAGGATCAACAATAGTGAATTTACTCTGTATTAAAATGATGATGGTCCAGGATCAACAATAGTGAATTTACACTGTATTAAAATGATGATGGTCCAGGATCAACATTAGTGAATTTACACTGTATTAAAATGATGATGGTCCAGGATCAACAATAGTGAATTTACACTGTATTAAAATGATGATGGTCCAGGATCAACAATAGTGAATTTACACTGTATTAAAATTATGATGGTCCAGGATCAACATTAGTTAATTTACACTGTATTAAAATGATGATGGTCCAGGATCAACAATAGTGAATTTACTCTGTATTAAAATGATGATGGTCCAGGATCAACAATAGTGAATTTACACTGTATTAAAATGATGATGGTCCAGGATCAACATTAGTGAATTTACACTGTATTAAAATGATGATGGTCCAGGATCAACAATAGTGAATTTACACTGTATTAAAATGATGATGGTCCAGGATCAACAATAGTGAATTTACACTGTATTAAAATTATGATGGTCCAGGATCAACATTAGTTAATTTACACTGTATTAAAATGATGATGGTCCAGGATCAACAATAGTGAATTTACACTGTATTAAAATGATGATGGTCCAGGATCAGCAATAGTGAATTTACTCTGTATTAAAATGATGATGGTCCAGGATCAACAATAGTGAATTTACTCTGTATTAAAATGATGATGGTACAGGATCAACAATAGTGAATTTACACTGTATTAAAATGATGATGGTCCAGGATCAACAATAGTGAATTTACACTGTATTAAAATGTTAATGGTCCAGGATCAACATTAGTGAGTTTACACTGTATTTAAATGATGATGGTCCAGGATCAACAATAGTGAATTTACACTGTATTAAAGTGTTTATGATGGTCCAGGATCAACATTAGTGAATTTACACTGTATTAAAATGATGATGGTCCAGGATCAACAATAGTGAATTTACTCTGTATTAAAATGATGATGGTCCAGGATCAACATTAGTGAATTTACACTGTATTAAAATGATGATGGTCCAGGATCAACAATAGTGAATTTACACTGTATTAAAATGATGATGGTCCAGGATCAACAATAGTGAATTTACACTGTATTAAAATGATGATGGTCCAGGATCAACATTAGTGAATTTACACTGTATTAAAATGATGATGGTCCAGGATCAACAATAGTGAATTTACACTGTATTAAAATGATGATGGTCCAGGATCAACAATAGTGAATTTACTCTGTATTAAAATGATGATGGTCTAGGATCAACAATAGTGAATTTACACTGTATTAAAATGATGATGGTCCAGGATCAACAATAGTGAATTTACACTGTATTAAAATGATGATGGTCCAGGATCAACAATAGTGAATTTACTCTGTATTAAAGTGTTTATGATGGTCCAGGATCAACAATAGTGAATTTACTCTGTATTAAAGTGTTTATGATGGTCCAGGATCAACAATAGTGAATTTACTCTGTATTAAAGTGTTTATGATGCTCCAGGATCAACAATAGTGAATTTACTCTGTATTAAAATGATGATGGTCCAGGATCAACATTAGTGAATTTACACTGTATTAAAATGATGATGGTCCAGGATCAACAATAGTGAATTTACACTGTATTAAAATGATGATGGTCCAGGATCAACATTAGTGAATTTACACTGTATTAAAATGATGATGGTCCAGGATCAATAATAGTGAATTTACACTGTTTTAAAATGATGATGGTCCAGGATCAACATTAGTGAATTTACACTGTATTAAAATGATGATGGTCCAGGATCAACAATAGTGCATTTACACTGTATTTAAATGATGATGGTCCAGGATCAACAATAGTGAATTTACACTGTATTAAAATGATGATGGTCCAGGATCAATAATAGTGAATTTACACTGTTTTAAAATGATGATGGTCCAGGATCAACATTAGTGAATTTACACTGTATTAAAATGATGATGGTCCAGGATCAACAATAGTGCATTTACACTGTATTTAAATGATGATGGTCCAGGATCAACAATAGTGAATTTACACTGTATTAAAATGATGATGGTCCAGGATCAACAATAGTGAATTTACTCTGTATTAAAGTGTTTATGATGGTCCAGGATCAACAATAGTGCATTTACACTGTATTTAAATGATGATGGTCCAGGATCAACAATAGTGAATTTACACTGTATTAAAATGATGATGGTCCAGGATCAACAATAGTGAATTTACTCTGTATTAAAGTGTTTATGATGGTCCAGGATCAACAATAGTGAATTTACTCTGTATTAAAATGATGATGGTCCAGGATCAACAATAGTGAATTTACACTGTATTAAAATGATGATGGTCCAGGATCAACAATAGTGAATTTACCCTGTATTAAAATGATGATGGTCCAGGATCAACAATAGTGAATTTACTCTGTATTAAAATGATGATGGTCCAGGATCAACAATAGTGAATTTACTCTGTATTAAAATGATGATGGTCCAGGATCAACAATAGTGAATTTACTCTGTATTAAAATGATGATGGTCCAGGATCAACATTAGTGAATTTACACTGTATTAAAATGTTGATGGTCCAGGATCAACAATAGTGAATTTACTCTGTATTAAAATGATGATGGTCCAGGATCAACATTAGTGAATTTACACTGTATTAAAATGATGATGGTCCAGGATCAACAATAGTGAATTTACACTGTTTTAAAATGATGATGGTCCAGTATCAACATTAGTGGATTTACACTGTATTAAAATGATGATGGTCCAGGATCAACAATAGTGAATTTACTCTGTATTAAAGTGTTTATGATGGTCCAGGATCAACAATAGTGAATTTACTCTGTATTAAAGTGTTTATGATGGTCCAGGATCAACAATAGTGAATTTACACTGTATTAAAATGATGATGGTCTAGGATCAACATTAGTGAATTTACTCTGTATTAAAATGATGATGGTCCAGGATCAACAATAGTGAATTTACACTGTATTAAAGTGTTTATGATGGTCCAGGATCAACAATAGTGAATTTACACTGTATTAAAATGATGATGGTCCAGGATCAACAATAGTGAATTTACACTGTATTAAAATGATGATGGTCCAGGATCAACAATAGTGAATTTACACTGTATTAAAATGTTGATGGTCCAGGATCAACATTAGTGAATTTACACTGTATTAAAATGTTGATGGTCCAGGATCAACATTAGTGAATTTACACTGTATTAAAATGATGATGGTCCAGGATCAACATTAGTGAATTTACACTGTATTAAAATGATGATGGTCCAGGATCAACAATAGTGCATTTACACTGTATTTAAATGATGATGGTCCAGGATCAACAATAGTGAATTTACACTGTTTTAAAATGATGATGGTCCAGGATCAACATTAGTGAATTTACACTGTATTAAAATGATGATGGTCCAGGATCAACAATAGTGAATTTACTCTGTATTTAAATGATGATGGTACAGGATCAACAATAGTGCATTTACACTGTATTAAAATGATGATGGTCCAGGATCAACAATAGTGCATTTACACTGTATTAAAATGATGATGGTCCAGGATCAACAATAGTGAATTTACTCTGTATTAAAATGATGATGGTCCAGGATCAACAATAGTGAATTTACACTGTATTTAAATGATGATGGTCCAGGATCAACAATAGTGAATTTACACTGTATTAAAGTGTTTATGATGGTCCAGGATCAACAATAGTGAATTTACACTGTATTAAAATGATGATGGTCCAGGATCAACAATAGTGAATTTACACTGTATTAAAATGATGATGGTCCAGGATCAACAATAGTGAATTTACACTATATTAAAATGATGATGGTCCAGGATCAACAATAGTGAATTTACTTTGTATTAAAATGATGATGGTCCAGGATCAACAATAGTGAATTTACACTGTATTAAAATGATGATGGTCCAGGATCAACAATAGTGAATTTACTCTGTATTAAAGTGTTTATGATGGTCCAGGATCAACAATAGTGAATTTACTCTGTATTAAAATGATGATGGTCCAGGATCAACAATAGTGAATTTACACTGTATTAAAATGATGATGGTCCAGGATCAACAATAGTGAATTTACTCTGTATTAAAATGATGATGGTCCAGGATCAACAATAGTGAATTTACACTGTATTAAAATGATGATGGTCCAGGATCAACATTAGTAAATTTACACTGTATTAAAATGATGATGGTCCAGGATCAACAATAGTGAATTTACTCTGTATTAAAATGATGATGGTCCAGGATCAACAATAGTGAATTTACTCTGTATTAAAATGATGATGGTCCAGGATCAACAATAGTGAATTTACCCTGTATTAAAATGATGATGGTCCAGGATCAACAATAGTGAATTTACTCTGTATTAAAATGATGATGGTCCAGGATCAACAATAGTGAATTTACTCTGTATTAAAATGATGATGGTCCAGGATCAACAATAGTGAATTTACTCTGTATTAAAATGATGATGGTCCAGGATCAACATTAGTGAATTTACACTGTATTAAAATGTTGATGGTCCAGGATCAACAATAGTGAATTTACTATGTATTAAAATGATGATGGTCCAGGATCAACATTAGTGAATTTACACTGTATTAAAATGATGATGGTCCAGGATCAACAATAATGAATTTACACTGTATTAAAATGATGATGGTCCAGGATCAACATTAGTGGATTTACACTGTATTAAAATGATGATGGTCCAGGATCAACAATAGTGAATTTACACTGTTTTAAAATGATGATGGTCCAGTATCAACATTAGTGAATTTACACTGTATTAAAATGATGATGGTCCAGGATCAACAATAGTGAATTTACTCTGTATTAAAATGATGATGCTCCAGGATCAACAATAGTGAATTTACTCTGTATTAAAGTGTTTATGATGGTCCAGGATCAACAATAGTGAATTTACACTGTATTAAAATGATGATGGTCCAGGATCAACAATAGTGAATTTACTCTGTATTAAAATGATGATGGTCTAGGATCAACATTAGTGAATTTACTCTGTATTAAAATGATGATGGTCCAGGATCAACAATAGTGAATTTACACTGTATTAAAGTGTTTATGATGGTCCAGGATCAACAATAGTGAATTTACACTGTATTAAAATGATGATGGTCCAGGATCAACAATAGTGAATTTACACTGTATTAAAATGATGATGGTCCAGGATCAACAATAGTGAATTTACACTGTATTAAAATGATGATGGTCCAGGATCAACAATAGTGAATTTACACTGTATTAAAATGATGATGGTCCAGGATCAACAATAGTGAATTTACTCTGTATTAAAATGTTGATGGTCCAGGATCAACATTAGTGAATTTACACTGTATTAAAATGATGATGGTCCAGGATCAACATTAGTGAATTTACACTGTATTAAAATGTTGATGGTCCAGGATCAACAATAGTGAATTTACACTGTATTAAAATGATGATGGTCCAGGATCAGCAATAGTGAATTTACTCTGTATTAAAATGATGATGGTCCAGGATCAACATTAGTGAATTTACACTGTATTAAAATGTTGATGGTCCAGGATCAACAATAGTGAATTTACACTGTATTAAAATGATGATGGTCCAGGATCAACAATAGTGAATTTACACTGTTTTAAAATGATGATGGTCCAGGATCAACAATAGTGCATTTACACTGTATTAAAAAGATGATGGTCCAGGATCAACAATAGTGCATTTACACTGTATTAAAATGATGATGGTCCAGGATCAACAATAGTGCATTTACTCTGTATTAAAATGATGATGGTCCAGGATCAACAATAGTGCATTTACACTGTATTTAAATGATGATGGTCCAGGATCAACAATAGTGAATTTACTCTGTATTAAAATGATGATGGTCCAGGATCAACAATAGTGAATTTACTCTGTATTAAAGTGTTTATGATGGTCCAGGATCAACATTAGTGAATTTACACTGTATTAAAATGATGATGGTCCAGGATCAACAATAGTGAATTTACACTGTATTAAAATGATGATGGTCCAGGATCAACAATAGTGAATTTACTCTGTATTAAAATGATGATGCTCCAGGATCAACAATAGTGAATTTACTCTGTATTAAAATGATGATGGTCCAGGATCAACATTAGTGAATTTACACTGTATTAAAATGATGATGGTCCAGGATCAACAATAATGAATTTACACTGTATTAAAATGATGATGGTCCAGGATCAACAATAGTGAATTTACACTGTATTAAAATGATGATGGTCCAGGATCAACAATAGTGAATTTACTCTGTATTAAAATGATGATGCTCCAGGATCAACAATAGTGAATTTACTCTGTATTAAAATGATGATGCTCCAGGATCAACAATAGTGAATTTACTCTGTATTAAAATGATGATGGTCCAGGATCAACATTAGTGAATTTACACTGTATTAAAATGATGATGGTCCAGGATCAACATTAGTGAATTTACACTGTATTAAAATGATGATGGTCCAGGATCAACAATAGTGAATTTACACTGTATTAAAATGATGATGGTCCAGGATCAACAATAGTGAATTTACACTGTATTAAAATTATGATGGTCCAGGATCAACATTAGTTAATTTACACTGTATTAAAATGATGATGGTCCAGGATCAACAATAGTGAATTTACACTGTATTAAAATGATGATGGTCCAGGATCAACAATAGTGAATTTACTCTGTATTAAAATGATGATGGTCCAGGATCAACAATAGTGAATTTACACTGTATTAAAATGATGATGGTCCAGGATCAACATTAGTGAATTTACACTGTATTAAAATGATGATGGTCCAGGATCAACAATAGTGAATTTACACTGTATTAAAATGATGATGGTCCAGGATCAACAATAGTGAATTTACACTGTATTAAAATTATGATGGTCCAGGATCAGCAATAGTGAATTTACTCTGTATTAAAATGATGATGGTCCAGGATCAACAATAGTGAATTTACTCTGTATTAAAATGATGATGGTCCAGGATCAACAATAGTGAATTTACACTGTATTAAAATGATGATGGTCCAGGATCAACATTAGTTAATTTACACTGTATTAAAATGATGATGGTCCAGGATCAACAATAGTGAATTTACACTGTATTAAAATGATGATGGTCCAGGATCAGCAATAGTGAATTTACTCTGTATTAAAATGATGATGGTCCAGGATCAACAATAGTGAATTTACTCTGTATTAAAATGATGATGGTCCAGGATCAACAATAGTGAATTTACTCTGTATTAAAATGATGATGCTCCAGGATCAACAATAGTGAATTTACTCTGTATTAAAATGATGATGGTCCAGGATCAACAATAGTGAATTTACTCTGTATTAAAGTGTTTATGATGGTCCAGGATCAACATTAGTGAATTTACTCTGTATTAAAATGATGATGGTCCAGGATCAACAATAGTGAATTTACACTGTATTAAAATGATGATGGTCCAGGATCAACATTAGTGAATTTACTCTGTATTAAAATGATGATGGTCCAGGATCAACAATAGTGAATTTACACTGTATTAAAATGATGATGGTCCAGGATCAACAATAGTGATTTTACACTGTATTAAAATGATGATGGTCCAGGATCAACAATTGTGAATTTACTCTGTATTAAAATGATGATGGTCCAGGATCAACAATTGTGAATTTACTCTGTATTAAAATGATGATGCTCCAGGATCAACAATAGTGAATTTACTCTGTATTAAAGTGTTTATGATGGTCCAGTATCAACATTAGTGGATTTACACTGTATTAAAATGATGATGGTCCAGGATCAACAATAGTGAATTTACACTGTATTAAAATGATGATGGTCCAGGATCAACATTAGTGAATTTACTCTGTATTAAAATGATGATGGTCCAGGATCAACAATAGTGAATTTACTCTGTATTAAAATGATGATGGTCCAGGATCAACATTAGTGAATTTACACTGTATTAAAATGATGATGGTCCAGGATCAACAATAGTGAATTTACACTGTATTAAAATGATGATGGTCCAGGATCAACATTAGTGAATTTACACTGTAATAAAATGATGATGGTCCAGGATCAACATTAGTGAATTTACACTGTATTAAAATGATGATGGTCCAGGATCAACATTAGTGAATTTACACTGTATTAAAATGATGATGGTCCAGGATCAACAATAGTGCATTTACACTGTATTTAAATGATGATGGTCCAGGATCAACAATAGTGAATTTACACTGTTTTAAAATGATGATGGTCCAGGATCAACATTAGTGAATTTACACTGTTTTAAAATGATGATGGTCCAGGATCAACAATAGTGAATTTACTCTGTATTTAAATGATGATGGTACAGGATCAACAATAGTGCATTTACACTGTATTAAAATGATGATGGTCCAGGATCAACAATAGTGAATTTACACTGTATTAAAATGATGATGGTCCAGGATCAACAATAGTGAATTTACTCTGTATTAAAATGATGATGGTCCAGGATCAACAATAGTGAATTTACACTGTATTTAAATGATGATGGTCCAGGATCAACAATAGTGAATTTACACTGTATTAAAGTGTTTATGATGGTCCAGGATCAACAATAGTGAATTTACACTGTATTAAAATGATGATGGTCCAGGATCAACAATAGTGAATTTACACTGTATTAAAATGATGATGGTCCAGGATCAACAATAGTGAATTTACACTATATTAAAATGATGATGGTCCAGGATCAACAATAGTGAATTTACTTTGTATTAAAATGATGATGGTCCAGGATCAACAATAGTGAATTTACTCTGTATTAAAGTGTTTATGATGGTCCAGGATCAACAATAGTGAATTTACACTGTATTAAAATGATGATGGTCCAGGATCAACAATAGTGAATTTACTCTGTATTAAAATGATGATGGTCCAGGATCAACAATAGTGAATTTACACTGTATTAAAATGATGATGGTCCAGGATCAACAATAGTGAATTTACACTGTATTAAAATGATGATGGTCCAGGATCAACAATAGTGAATTTACACTGTATTAAAATGATGATGGTCCAGGATCAACATTAGTAAATTTACACTGTATTAAAATGATGATGGTCCAGGATCAACAATAGTGAATTTACTCTGTATTAAAATGATGATGGTCCAGGATCAACAATAGTGAATTTACTCTGTATTAAAATGATGATGGTCCAGGATCAACAATAGTGAATTTACCCTGTATTAAAATGATGATGGTCCAGGATCAACAATAGTGAATTTACTCTGTATTAAAATGATGATGGTCCAGGATCAACAATAGTGAATTTACCCTGTATTAAAATGATGATGGTCCAGGATCAACAATAGTGAATTTACTCTGTATTAAAATGATGATGGTCCAGGATCAACAATAGTGAATTTACTCTGTATTAAAATGATGATGGTCCAGGATCAACAATAGTGAATTTACTCTGTATTAAAATGATGATGGTCCAGGATCAACAATAGTGAATTTACTCTGTATTAAAATGATGATGGTCCAGGATCAACATTAGTGAATTTACACTGTATTAAAATGTTGATGGTCCAGGATCAACAATAGTGAATTTACTATGTATTAAAATGATGATGGTCCAGGATCAACATTAGTGAATTTACACTGTATTAAAATGATGATGGTCCAGGATCAACAATAATGAATTTACACTGTATTAAAATGATGATGGTCCAGGATCAACATTAGTGGATTTACACTGTATTAAAATGATGATGGTCCAGGATCAACAATAGTGAATTTACACTGTTTTAAAATGATGATGGTCCAGTATCAACATTAGTGGATTTACACTGTATTAAAATGATGATGGTCCAGGATCAACAATAGTGAATTTACTCTGTATTAAAATGATGATGCTCCAGGATCAACAATAGTGAATTTACACTGTATTAAAGTGTTTATGATGGTCCAGGATCAACAATAGTGAATTTACACTGTATTAAAATGATGATGGTCCAGGATCAACAATAGTGAATTTACTCTGTATTAAAATGATGATGCTCCAGGATCAACAATAGTGAATTTACTCTGTATTAAAGTGTTTATGATGGTCCAGGATCAACAATAGTGAATTTACTCTGTATTAAAATGATGATGCTCCAGGATCAACAATAGTGAATTTACACTGTATTAAAGTGTTTATGATGGTCCAGGATCAACAATAGTGAATTTACACTGTATTAAAATGATGATGGTCCAGGATCAACAATAGTGAATTTACTCTGTATTAAAGTGTTTATGATGGTCCAGGATCAACAATAGTGAATTTACTCTGTATTAAAATGATGATGCTCCAGGATCAACAATAGTGAATTTACTCTGTATTAAAGTGTTTATGATGGTCCAGGATCAACAATAGTGAATTTACACTGTATTAAAATGATGATGGTCCAGGATCAACAATAGTGAATTTACTCTGTATTAAAATGATGATGGTCTAGGATCAACATTAGTGAATTTACTCTGTATTAAAATGATGATGGTCCAGGATCAACAATAGTGAATTTACACTGTATTAAAATGATGATGGTCCAGGATCAACAATAGTGAATTTACACTGTATTAAAATGATGATGGTCCAGGATCAACAATAGTGAATTTACTCTGTATTAAAATGTTGATGGTCCAGGATCAACATTAGTGAATTTACACTGTATTAAAATGTTGATGGTCCAGGATCAACAATAGTGAATTTACTCTGTATTAAAATGATGATGGTCCAGGATCAGCAATAGTGAATTTACTCTGTATTAAAATGATGATGGTCCAGGATCAACAATAGTGCATTTACACTGTATTAAAAAGATGATGGTCCAGGATCAACAATAGTGCATTTACACTGTATTAAAATGATGATGGTCCAGGATCAACAATAGTGCATTTACACTGTATTTAAATGATGATGGTCCAGGATCAACAATAGTGCATTTACACTGTATTTAAATGATGATGGTCCAGGATCAACAATAGTGAATTTACACTGTATTAAAGTGTTTATGATGGTCCAGGATCAACAATAGTGAATTTACTCTGTATTAAAGTGTTTATGATGGTCCAGGATCAACATTAGTGAATTTACACTGTATTAAAATGATGATGGTCCAGGATCAACAATAGTGAATTTACACTGTATTAAAATGATGATGGTCCAGGATCAGCAATAGTGAATTTACTCTGTATTAAAATGATGATGCTCCAGGATCAACAATAGTGAATTTACTCTGTATTAAAATGATGATGGTCCAGGATCAACATTAGTGAATTTACACTGTATTAAAATGATGATGGTCCAGGATCAACAATAATGAATTTACACTGTATTAAAATGATGATGGTCCAGGATCAACATTAGTGAATTTACACTGTATTAAAATGATGATGGTCCAGGATCAACAATAGTGAATTTACTCTGTATTAAAATGATGATGGTCCAGGATCAACAATAGTGAATTTACTCTGTATTAAAATGATGATGCTCCAGGATCAGCAATAGTGAATTTACTCTGTATTAAAATGATGATGGTCCAGGATCAACAATAGTGAATTTACACTGTATTAAAATGATGATGGTCCAGGATCAACATTAGTGAATTTACTCTGTATTAAAATGATGATGCTCCAGGATCAACAATAGTGAATTTACTCTGTATTAAAATGATGATGCTCCAGGATCAACAATAGTGAATTTACTCTGTATTAAAATGATGATGGTCCAGGATCAACATTAGTGAATTTACACTGTATTAAAATGATGATGGTCCAGGATCAACAATAGTGAATTTACTCTGTATTAAAGTGTTTATGATGGTCCAGGATCAACATTAGTGAATTTACTCTGTATTAAAATGATGATGGTCCAGGATCAACAATAGTGAATTTACACTGTATTAAAATGATGATGGTCCAGGATCAACAATAGTGAATTTACACTGTATTAAAATGATGATGGTCCAGGATCAACATTAGTGGATTTACACTGTATTAAAATGATGATGGTCCAGGATCAACAATAGTGAATTTACTCTGTATTAAAGTGTTTATGATGGTCCAGGATCAAAAATAGTGAATTTACACTGTATTAAAATGATGATGGTCCAGGATCAACAATAGTGAATTTACTCTGTATTAAAGTGTTTATGATGGTCCAGGATCAAAAATAGTGAATTTACACTGTATTAAAATGATGATGGTCCAGGATCAACATTAGTGAATTTACACTGTATTAAAATGATGATGGTCCAGGATCAACAATAGTGAATTTACACTGTATTAAAATGATGATGGTCCAGGATCAACATTAGTGAATTTACACTGTATTAAAATGATGATGGTCCAGGATCAACAATAGTGAATTTACACTGTATTAAAATGATGATGGTCCAGGATCAACATTAGTGAATTTACACTGTATTTAAATGATGATGGTCCAGGATCAACATTAGTGGATTTACACTATATTAAAATGATGATGGTCCAGGATCAACATTAGTGAATTTACACTGTATTAAAATGATGATGGTCCAGGATCAACAATAGTGAATTTACACTGTATTAAAATGATGATGGTCCAGGATCAACAATAGTGAATTTACACTGTATTAAAATGATGATGGTCCAGGATCAACAATAGTGAATTTACTCTGTATTAAAATGATGATGGTCCAGGATCAACATTAGTGGATTTACACTATATTAAAATGATGATGGTCCAGGATCAACAATAGTGAATTTACACTGTATTAAAATGATGATGGTCCAGGATCAACAATAGTGAATTTACACTGTATTAAAATGATGATGGTCCAGGATCAACAATAGTGAATTTACACTGTATTAAAATGATGATGGTCCAGGATCAACAATAGTGAATTTACTCTGTATTAAAATGATGATGGTCCAGGATCAACATTAGTGAATTTACACTGTATTTAAATGATGATGGTCCAGGATCAACATTAGTGAATTTACACTGTATTAAAATGATGATGGTCCAGGATCAACAATAGTGAATTTACACTGTATTAAAATGATGATGGTCCAGGATCAACAATAGTGAATTTACTCTGTATTAAAATGATGATGCTCCAGGATCAACCATAGTGAATTTACACTGTATTAAAATGATGATGGTCCAGGATCAACAATAGTGAATTTACTCTGTATTAAAATGATGATGGTCCAGGATCAACAATAGTGAATTTACTCTGTATTAAAATGATGATGGTCCAGGATCAACATTAGTGAATTTACTCTGTATTAAAATGATGATGGTCCAGGATCAACAATAGTGAATTTACTCTGTATTAAAATGATGATGGTCCAGGATCAACAATAGTGAATTTACTCTGTATTAAAATGATGATGGTCCAGGATCAACATTAGTGAATTTACACTGTATTTAAATGATGATGGTCCAGTATCAACATTAGTGAATTTACACTGTATTAAAATGATGATGGTCCAGGATCAACAATAGTGAATTTACTCTGTATTAAAGTGTTTATGATGGTCCAGGATCAACAATAGTGAATTTACTCTGTATTAAAATGATGATGCTCCAGGATCAACAACAGTGAATTTACTCTGTATTAAAGTGTTTATGATGGTCCAGGATCAACAATAGTGAATTTACACTGTATTTAAATGATGATGGTACAGGATCAACAATAGTGCATTTACACTGTATTAAAATGATGATGGTCCAGGATCAACAATAGTGCATTTACACTGTATTAAAA
The DNA here is from genome assembly GCF_049306965.1 of Danio rerio. NCBI lineage: Eukaryota > Metazoa > Chordata > Actinopteri > Cypriniformes > Danionidae > Danio > Danio rerio. Next base: position 2,872,042 of record NC_133199.1, on the reverse strand, counting down.
TGATGATGGTCCAGGATCAACAATAGTGAATTTACTCTGTAATAAAATGATGATGGTCCAGGATCAACAATAGTGAATTTACTCTGTATTAAAATGATGATGGTCCAGGATCAACAATAGTGCATTTACACTGTATTTAAATGATGATGGTCCAGGATCAACAATAGTGAATTTACACTGTATTTAAATGATGATGGTCCAGGATCAACAATAGTGCATTTACACTGTATTTAAATGATGATGGTCCAGGATCAACAATAGTGAATTTACTCTGTATTAAAGTGTTTATGATGGTCCAGGATCAACATTAGTGAATTTACTCTGTATTAAAATGATGATGGTCCAGGATCAACATTAGTGAATTTACTCTGTATTAAAATGATGATGGTCCAGGATCAACATTAGTGAATTTACTCTGTATTAAAATGATGATGGTCCAGGATCAACAATAGTGAATTTACTCTGTATTAAAGTGATGATGGTCCAGGATCAACAATAGTGAATTTACTCTGTATTAAAGTGTTTATGATGGTCCAGGATCAACAATAGTGAATTTACACTGTATTAAAATGATGATGGTCCAGGATCAACAATAGTGAATTTACTCTGTATTAAAGTGTTTATGATGGTCCAGGATCAAAAATAGTGAATTTACACTGTATTAAAATGATGATGGTCCAGGATCAACAATAGTGAATTTACACTGTATTAAAATGATGATGGTCCAGGATCAACAATAGTGAATTTACACTGTATTAAAATGATGATGGTCCAGGATCAACATTAGTGAATTTACTCTGTATTAAAATGATGATGGTCCAGGATCAACAATAGTGAATTTACTCTGTATTAAAATGATGATGGTCCAGGATCAACAATAGTGAATTTACACTGTATTAAAATGATGATGGTCCAGGATCAACAATAGTGAATTTACTCTGTATTAAAATGATGATGGTCCAGGATCAACAATAGTGAATTTACTCTGTATTAAAATGATGATGGTCCAGGATCAACAATAGTGAATTTACACTGTATTAAAATGATGATGGTCCAGGATCAACAATAGTGAATTTACTCTGTATTAAAGTGTTTATGATGGTCCAGTATCAACATTAGTGGATTTACACTGTATTAAAATGATGATGGTCCAGGATCAACAATAGTGAATTTACACTGTATTAAAATGATGATGGTCCAGGATCAACAATTGTGAATTTACTCTGTATTAAAATGATGATGCTCCAGGATCAACCATAGTGAATTTACACTGTATTAAAATGATGATGGTCCAGGATCAACAATAGTGAATTTACTCTGTATTAAAATGATGATGGTCCAGGATCAACAATAGTGAATTTACTCTGTATTAAAATGATGATGGTCCAGGATCAACAATAGTGAATTTACTCTGTATTAAAATGATGATGGTCCAGGATCAACAATAGTGAATTTACTCTGTATTAAAATGATGATGGTCCAGGATCAACATTAGTGAATTTACACTGTATTTAAATGATGATGGTCCAGGATCAACATTAGTGAATTTACACTGTATTAAAATGATGATGGTCCAGTATCAACATTAGTGGATTTACACTGTATTAAAATGATGATGGTCCAGGATCAACAATAGTGAATTTACTCTGTATTAAAGTGTTTATGATGGTCCAGGATCAACAATAGTGAATTTACTCTGTATTAAAATGATGATGCTCCAGGATCAACAACAGTGAATTTACTCTGTATTAAAGTGTTTATGATGGTCCAGGATCAACAATAGTGAATTTACACTGTATTTAAATGATGATGGTACAGGATCAACAATAGTGCATTTACACTGTATTAAAATGATGATGGTCCAGGATCAACAATAGTGCATTTACACTGTATTAAAATGATGATGGTCCAGGATCAACAATAGTGAATTTACTCTGTAATAAAATGATGATGGTCCAGGATCAACAATAGTGAATTTACTCTGTATTAAAATGATGATGGTCCAGGATCAACAATAGTGCATTTACACTGTATTTAAATGATGATGGTCCAGGATCAACAATAGTGAATTTACACTGTATTTAAATGATGATGGTCCAGGATCAACAATAGTGCATTTACACTGTATTTAAATGATGATGGTCCAGGATCAACAATAGTGAATTTACTCTGTATTAAAGTGTTTATGATGGTCCAGGATCAACATTAGTGAATTTACTCTGTATTAAAATGATGATGGTCCAGGATCAACATTAGTGAATTTACTCTGTATTAAAATGATGATGGTCCAGGATCAACATTAGTGAATTTACTCTGTATTAAAATGATGATGGTCCAGGATCAACAATAGTGAATTTACTCTGTATTAAAGTGATGATGGTCCAGGATCAACAATAGTGAATTTACTCTGTATTAAAGTGTTTATGATGGTCCAGGATCAACAATAGTGAATTTACACTGTATTAAAATGATGATGGTCCAGGATCAACAATAGTGAATTTACTCTGTATTAAAGTGTTTATGATGGTCCAGGATCAAAAATAGTGAATTTACACTGTATTAAAATGATGATGGTCCAGGATCAACAACAGTGAATTTACACTGTATTAAAATGATGATGGTCCAGGATCAACAATAGTGAATTTACACTGTATTAAAATGATGATGGTCCAGGATCAACAATAGTGAATTTACACTGTATTAAAATGATGATGGTCCAGGATCAACAATAGTGAATTTACACTGTATTAAAATGATGATGGTCCAGGATCAACAATAGTGAATTTACTCTGTATTAAAGTGTTTATGATGGTCCAGTATCAACATTAGTGGATTTACACTGTATTAAAATGATGATGGTCCAGGATCAACAATAGTGAATTTACACTGTATTAAAATGATGATGGTCCAGGATCAACAATTGTGAATTTACTCTGTATTAAAATGATGATGGTCCAGGATCAACAATAGTGAATTTACTCTGTATTAAAATGATGATGCTCCAGGATCAACCATAGTGAATTTACACTGTATTAAAATGATGATGGTCCAGGATCAACAATAGTGAATTTACTCTGTATTAAAATGATGATGGTCCAGGATCAACAATAGTGAATTTACTCTGTATTAAAATGATGATGGTCCAGGATCAACAATAGTGAATTTACTCTGTATTAAAATGATGATGGTCCAGGATCAACAATAGTGAATTTACTCTGTATTAAAATGATGATGGTCCAGGATCAACATTAGTGAATTTACACTGTATTTAAATGATGATGGTCCAGGATCAACATTAGTGAATTTACACTGTATTAAAATGATGATGGTCCAGTATCAACATTAGTGGATTTACACTGTATTAAAATGATGATGGTCCAGGATCAACAATAGTGAATTTACTCTGTATTAAAGTGTTTATGATGGTCCAGGATCAACAATAGTGAATTTACTCTGTATTAAAATGATGATGCTCCAGGATCAACAATAGTGAATTTACTCTGTATTAAAGTGTTTATGATGGTCCAGGATCAACAATAGTGAATTTACACTGTATTTAAATGATGATGGTACAGGATCAACAATAGTGCATTTACACTGTATTAAAATGATGATGGTCCAGGATCAACAATAGTGCATTTACACTGTATTAAAATGATGATGGTCCAGGATCAACAATAGTGAATTTACTCTGTAATAAAATGATGATGGTCCAGGATCAACAATAGTGAATTTACTCTGTATTTAAATGATGATGGTCCAGGATCAACAATAGTGAATTTACTCTGTATTTAAATGATGATGGTCCAGGATCAACAATAGTGAATTTACACTGTATTAAAATGATGATGGTCCAGGATCAACAATAGTGAATTTACTCTGTATTAAAATGATGATGGTCCAGGATCAACAATAGTGCATTTACACTGTATTTAAATGATGATGGTCCAGGATCAACAATAGTGAATTTACACTGTATTAAAATGATGATGGTCCAGGATCAACAATAGTGAATTTACTCTGTATTAAAGTGTTTATGATGGTCCAGGATCAACATTAGTGAATTTACTCTGTATTAAAATGATGATGGTCCAGGATCAACATTAGTGAATTTACTCTGTATTAAAATGATGATGGTCCAGGATCAACATTAGTGAATTTACTCTGTATTAAAATGATGATGGTCCAGGATCAACAATAGTGAATTTACTCTGTATTAAAATGATGATGGTCCAGGATCAACAATAGTGAATTTACTCTGTATTAAAGTGTTTATGATGGTCCAGGATCAACAATAGTGAATTTACACTGTATTAAAATGATGATGGTCCAGGATCAACAACAGTGAATTTACACTGTATTAAAATGATGATGGTCCAGGATCAACAATAGTGAATTTACACTGTATTAAAATGATGATGGTCCAGGATCAACAATAGTGAATTTACTCTGTATTAAAATGATGATGGTCCAGGATCAACAATAGTGAATTTACTCTGTATTAAAATGATGATGGTCCAGGATCAACAATAGTGAATTTACACTGTATTAAAATGATGATGGTCCAGGATCAACATTAGTGAATTTACTCTGTATTAAAATGATGATGGTCCAGGATCAACAATAGTGAATTTACACTGTATTAAAATGATGATGGTCCAGGATCAACAATAGTGAATTTACTCTGTATTAAAATGATGATGGTCCAGGATCAACAATAGTGAATTTACTCTGTATTAAAATGATGATGGTCCAGGATCAACAATAGTGAATTTACTCTGTATTAAAGTGTTTATGATGGTCCAGTATCAACATTAGTGGATTTACACTGTATTAAAATGATGATGGTCCAGGATCAACAATAGTGAATTTACACTGTATTAAAATGATGATGGTCCAGGATCAACAATAGTGAATTTACACTGTATTAAAATGATGATGGTCCAGGATCAACAATAGTGAATTTACACTGTATTAAAATGATGATGGTCCAGGATCAACAATAGTGAATTTACACTGTATTAAAATGATGATGGTCCAGGATCAACAATAGTGAATTTACACTGTATTAAAATGATGATGGTCCAGGATCAACAATTGTGAATTTACTCTGTATTAAAATGATGATGGTCCAGGATCAACAATAGTGAATTTACTCTGTATTAAAGTGTTTATGATGGTCCAGTATCAACATTAGTGGATTTACACTGTATTTAAATGATGATGGTCCAGGATCAACAATAGTGAATTTACACTGTATTAAAATGATGATGGTCCAGGATCAACAATAGTGAATTTACTCTGTATTAAAGTGTTTATGATGGTCCAGTATCAACATTAGTGGATTTACACTGTATTAAAATGATGATGGTCCAGGATCAACAATAGTGAATTTACACTGTATTTAAATGATGATGGTCCAGGATCAACAATAGTGAATTTACACTGTATTTAAATGATGATGGTCCAGGATCAACAATAGTGAATTTACACTGTATTAAAGTGTTTATGATGGTCCAGGATCAACAATAGTGAATTTACACTGTATTAAAATGATGATGGTCCAGGATCAACAATAGTGAATTTACACTGTATTAAAATGATGATGGTCCAGGATCAACAATAGTGAATTTACTCTGTATTAAAATGATGATGGTCCAGGATCAACATTAGTGAATTTACACTGTATTAAAATGATGATGGTCCAGGATCAACATTAGTGAATTTACACTGTATTAAAATGATGATGGTCCAGGATCAACAATAGTGAATTTACTCTGTATTTAAATGATGATGGTACAGGATCAACAATAGTGCATTTACACTGTATTAAAATGATGATGGTCCAGGATCAACAATAGTGAATTTACACTGTATTTAAATGATGATGGTCCAGGATCAACAATAGTGAATTTACTCTGTATTAAAATGATGATGGTCCAGGATCAACAATAGTGAATTTACTTTGTATTAAAATGATGATGGTCCAGGATCAACAATAGTGATTTTACTCTGTATTAAAATGATGATGGTCCAGGATCAACAATAGTGAATTTACACTGTATTAAAATGATGATGGTCCAGGATCAACAATAGTGAATTTACACTGTATTAAAATGATGATGGTCCAGGATCAACAATAATGAATTTACACTGTATTAAAATGATGATGGTCCAGGATCAGCAATAGTGAATTTACTCTGTATTAAAATGATGATGGTCCAGGATCAACAATAGTGAATTTACACTGTATTAAAATGTTGATGGTCCAGGATCAACAATAGTGAATTTACACTGTATTAAAATGATGATGGTCCAGGATCAACAATAGTGAATTTACACTGTATTAAAATGATGATGGTCCAGGATCAACAATAGTGAATTTACACTGTTTTAAAATGATGATGGTCCAGGATCAACAATAGTGAATTTACACTGTATTAAAATGATGATGGTCCAGGATCAACAATAGTGAATTTACTCTGTATTAAAATGATGATGGTCCAGGATCAACAATAGTGAATTTACCCTGTATTAAAATGATGATGGTCCAGGATCAACAATAGTGAATTTACTCTGTATTAAAATGATGATGGTCCAGGATCAACAATAGTGCATTTACTCTGTATTAAAATGATGATGGTCCAGGATCAACAATAGTGAATTTACTCTGTATTAAAATGATGATGGTCCAGGATCAACAATAGTGAATTTACTCTGTATTAAAGTGTTTATGATGGTCCAGGATCAACATTAGTGAATTTACACTGTATTAAAATGATGATGGTCCAGGATCAACAATAGTGAATTTACACTGTATTAAAATGATGATGGTCCAGGATCAACATTAGTGAATTTACTCTGTATTAAAATGATGATGCTCCAGGATCAACAATAGTGAATTTACTCTGTATTAAAATGATGATGCTCCAGGATCAACAATAGTGAATTTACTCTGTATTAAAATGATGATGGTCCAGGATCAACATTAGTGAATTTACACTGTATTAAAATGATGATGGTCCAGGATCAACAATARTGAATTTACACTGTATTAAAATGATGATGGTCCAGGATCAACATTAGTGAATTTACACTGTATTAAAATGATGATGGTCCAGGATCAACAATAGTGAATTTACACTGTATTAAAATGATGATGGTCCAGGATCAACAATAGTGAATTTACACTGTATTAAAATGATGATGGTCCAGGATCAACATTAGTGAATTTACACTGTATTAAAATGATGATGGTCCAGGATCAGCAATAGTGAATTTACTCTGTATTAAAATGATGATGGTCCAGGATCAACAATAGTGAATTTACTCTGTATTAAAATGATGATGCTCCAGGATCAACAATAGTGAATTTACTCTGTATTAAAATGATGATGGTCCAGGATCAACAATAGTGAATTTACACTGTATTAAAATGATGATGGTCCAGGATCAACATTAGTGAATTTACTCTGTATTAAAATGATGATGCTCCAGGATCAACAATAGTGAATTTACTCTGTATTAAAATGATGATGCTCCAGGATCAACAATAGTGAATTTACACTGTATTAAAATGATGATGGTCCAGGATCAACAATAGTGAATTTACACTGTATTAAAATGATGATGGTCCAGGATCAACAATAGTGAATTTACACTGTATTAAAATGATGATGGTCCAGGATCAACAATAGTGAATTTACTCTGTATTAAAGTGTTTATGATGGTCCAGGATCAAAAATAGTGAATTTACACTGTATTAAAATGATGATGGTCCAGGATCAACAATAGTGAATTTACTCTGTATTAAAATGATGATGGTCCAGGATCAACAATAGTGAATTTACACTGTATTAAAATGATGATGGTCCAGGATCAACAATAGTGAATTTACTCTGTATTAAAATGATGATGGTCCAGGATCAACAATAGTGAATTTACTCTGTATTAAAATGATGATGGTCCAGGATCAACAATAGTGAATTTACTCTGTATTAAAATGATGATGGTCCAGGATCAACAATAGTGAATTTACTCTGTATTAAAATGATGATGGTCCAGGATCAACAATAGTGAATTTACTCTGTATTAAAATGATGATGGTCTAGGATCAACAATAGTGAATTTACACTGTATTAAAATGATGATGGTCCAGGATCAACAATAGTGAATTTACTCTGTATTTAAATGATGATGGTCCAGGATCAACAATAGTGAATTTACACTGTATTAAAATGATGATGGTCCAGGATCAACAATAGTGAATTTACACTGTATTAAAATGATGATGGTCCAGGATCAACAATAGTGAATTTACACTGTATTAAAATGTTAATGGTCCAGGATCAACATTAGTGAGTTTACACTGTATTTAAATGATGATGGTCCAGGATCAACAATAGTGAATTTACACTGTATTAAAGTGTTTATGATGGTCCAGGATCAACATTAGTGAATTTACACTGTATTAAAATGATGATGGTCCAGGATCAACAATAGTGAATTTACTCTGTATTAAAATGATGATGGTCCAGGATCAACATTAGTGAATTTACACTGTATTAAAATGATGATGGTCCAGGATCAACAATAGTGAATTTACACTGTATTAAAATGATGATGGTCCAGGATCAACATTAGTGAATTTACTCTGTATTAAAATGATGATGGTCCAGGATCAACAATAGGGAATTTACACTGTATTAAAGTGTTTATGATGGTCCAGGATCAACAATAGTGAATTTACACTGTATTAAAATGATGATGGTCCAGGATCAACAATAGTGAATTTACTCTGTATTAAAGTGTTTATGATGGTCCAGGATCAACAATAGTGAATTTACACTGTATTAAAATGATGATGGTCCAGGATCAACAATAGTGAATTTACACTGTATTAAAATGATGATGGTCCAGGATCAACAATAGTGAATTTACTCTGTATTAAAATGATGATGGTCCAGGATCAACAATAGTGAATTTACACTGTATTAAAATGATGATGGTCCAGGATCAACAATAGTGAATTTACACTGTATTAAAATGATGATGGTCCAGGATCAACAATAGTGAATTTACTCTGTATTAAAGTGTTTATGATGGTCCAGGATCAACAATAGTGAATTTACTCTGTATTAAAGTGTTTATGATGGTCCAGGATCAACAATAGTGAATTTACTCTGTATTAAAGTGTTTATGATGCTCCAGGATCAACAATAGTGAATTTACTCTGTATTAAAATGATGATGGTCCAGGATCAACATTAGTGAATTTACACTGTATTAAAATGATGATGGTCCAGGATCAACAATAGTGAATTTACACTGTATTAAAATGATGATGGTCCAGGATCAACATTAGTGAATTTACACTGTATTAAAATGATGATGGTCCAGGATCAATAATAGTGAATTTACACTGTTTTAAAATGATGATGGTCCAGGATCAACATTAGTGAATTTACACTGTATTAAAATAATGATGGTCCAGGATCAACAATAGTGCATTTACACTGTATTTAAATGATGATGGTCCAGGATCAACAATAGTGAATTTACACTGTATTAAAATGATGATGGTCCAGGATCAACAATAGTGAATTTACTCTGTATTAAAATAATGATGGTCCAGGATCAACAATAGTGAATTTACACTGTATTAAAATGATGATGGTCCAGGATCAACAATAGTGAATTTACTCTGTATTAAAGTGTTTATGATGGTCCAGGATCAACAATAGTGCATTTACACTGTATTTAAATGATGATGGTCCAGGATCAACAATAGTGAATTTACACTGTATTAAAATGATGATGGTCCAGGATCAACAATAGTGAATTTACTCTGTATTAAAGTGTTTATGATGGTCCAGGATCAACAATAGTGAATTTACTCTGTATTAAAATGATGATGGTCCAGGATCAACAATAGTGAATTTACACTGTATTAAAATGATGATGGTCCAGGATCAACAATAGTGAATTTACCCTGTATTAAAATGATGATGGTCCAGGATCAACAATAGTGAATTTACTCTGTATTAAAATGATGATGGTCCAGGATCAACAATAGTGAATTTACTCTGTATTAAAATGATGATGGTCCAGGATCAACAATAGTGAATTTACTCTGTATTAAAATGATGATGGTCCAGGATCAACATTAGTGAATTTACACTGTATTAAAATGTTGATGGTCCAGGATCAACAATAGTGAATTTACTCTGTATTAAAATGATGATGGTCCAGGATCAACATTAGTGAATTTACACTGTATTAAAATGATGATGGTCCAGGATCAACAATAGTGAATTTACACTGTTTTAAAATGATGATGGTCCAGTATCAACATTAGTGGATTTACACTGTATTAAAATGATGATGGTCCAGGATCAACAATAGTGAATTTACTCTGTATTAAAGTGTTTATGATGGTCCAGGATCAACAATAGTGAATTTACTCTGTATTAAAATGATGATGCTCCAGGATCAACAATAGTGAATTTACTCTGTATTAAAGTGTTTATGATGGTCCAGGATCAACAATAGTGAATTTACTCTGTATTAAAGTGTTTATGATGGTCCAGGATCAACAATAGTGAATTTACACTGTATTAAAATGATGATGGTCTAGGATCAACATTAGTGAATTTACTCTGTATTAAAATGATGATGGTCCAGGATCAACAATAGTGAATTTACTCTGTATTAAAATGATGATGGTCTAGGATCAACATTAGTGAATTTACTCTGTATTAAAATAATGATGGTCCAGGATCAACAATAGTGAATTTACACTGTATTAAAGTGTTTATGATGGTCCAGGATCAACAATAGTGAATTTACACTGTATTAAAATGATGATGGTCCAGGATCAACAATAGTGAATTTACACTGTATTAAAATGATGATGGTCCAGGATCAACAATAGTGAATTTACACTGTATTAAAATGTTGATGGTCCAGGATCAACATTAGTGAATTTACACTGTATTAAAATGTTGATGGTCCAGGATCAACATTAGTGAATTTACACTGTATTAAAATGATGATGGTCCAGGATCAACATTAGTGAATTTACACTGTATTAAAATGATGATGGTCCAGGATCAACAATAGTGAATTTACTCTGTATTTAAATGATGATGGTACAGGATCAACAATAGTGCATTTACACTGTATTAAAATGATGATGGTCCAGGATCAACAATAGTGAATTTACTCTGTATTTAAATGATGATGGTACAGGATCAACAATAGTGCATTTACACTGTATTAAAATGATGATGGTCCAGGATCAACAATAGTGCATTTACACTGTATTAAAATGATGATGGTCCAGGATCAACAATAGTGAATTTACACTGTATTTAAATGATGATGGTCCAGGATCAACAATAGTGAATTTACACTGTATTTAAATGATGATGGTCCAGGATCAACAATAGTGAATTTACACTGTATTAAAGTGTTTATGATGGTCCAGGATCAACAATAGTGAATTTACACTGTATTAAAATGATGATGGTCCAGGATCAACAATAGTGAATTTACACTGTATTAAAATGATGATGGTCCAGGATCAACAATAGTGAATTTACACTATATTAAAATGATGATGGTCCAGGATCAACAATAGTGAATTTACTTTGTATTAAAATGATGATGGTCCAGGATCAACAATAGTGAATTTACACTGTATTAAAATGATGATGGTCCAGGATCAACAATAGTGAATTTACTCTGTATTAAAGTGTTTATGATGGTCCAGGATCAACAATAGTGAATTTACTCTGTATTAAAATGATGATGGTCCAGGATCAACAATAGTGAATTTACACTGTATTAAAATGATGATGGTACAGGATCAACAATAGTGAATTTACACTGTATTAAAATGATGATGGTCCAGGATCAACAATAGTGAATTTACACTGTATTAAAATGATGATGGTCCAGGATCAACAATAGTGAATTTACACTGTATTAAAATGATGATGGTCCAGGATCAACATTAGTAAATTTACACTGTATTAAAATGATGATGGTCCAGGATCAACAATAGTGAATTTACTCTGTATTAAAATGATGATGGTCCAGGATCAACAATAGTGAATTTACTCTGTATTAAAATGATGATGGTCCAGGATCAACAATAGTGAATTTACCCTGTATTAAAATGATGATGGTCCAGGATCAACAATAGTGAATTTACTCTGTATTAAAATGATGATGGTCCAGGATCAACAATAGTGAATTTACTCTGTATTAAAATGATGATGGTCCAGGATCAACAATAGTGAATTTACTCTGTATTAAAATGATGATGGTCCAGGATCAACAATAGTGAATTTACTCTGTATTAAAATGATGATGGTCCAGGATCAACATTAGTGAATTTACACTGTATTAAAATGTTGATGGTCCAGGATCAACATTAGTGAATTTACACTGTATTAAAATGATGATGGTCCAGGATCAACAATAGTGAATTTACTCTGTATTTAAATGATGATGGTACAGGATCAACAATAGTGCATTTACACTGTATTAAAATGATGATGGTCCAGGATCAACAATAGTGCATTTACACTGTATTAAAATGATGATGGTCCAGGATCAACAATAGTGAATTTACACTGTATTAAAATGATGATGGTCCAGGATCAACAATAGTGAATTTACACTGTATTTAAATGATGATGGTCCAGGATCAACAATAGTGAATTTACACTGTATTAAAGTGTTTATGATGGTCCAGGATCAACAATAGTGAATTTACACTGTATTAAAATGATGATGGTCCAGGATCAACAATAGTGAATTTACACTGTATTAAAATGATGATGGTCCAGGATCAACAATAGTGAATTTACACTATATTAAAATGATGATGGTCCAGGATCAACAATAGTGAATTTACTTTGTATTAAAATGATGATGGTCCAGGATCAACAATAGTGAATTTACACTGTATTAAAATGATGATGGTCCAGGATCAACAATAGTGAATTTACTCTGTATTAAAGTGTTTATGATGGTCCAGGATCAACAATAGTGAATTTACTCTGTATTAAAATGATGATGGTCCAGGATCAACAATAGTGAATTTACACTGTATTAAAATGATGATGGTACAGGATCAACAATAGTGAATTTACACTGTATTAAAATGATGATGGTCCAGGATCAACAATAGTGAATTTACACTGTATTAAAATGATGATGGTCCAGGATCAACAATAGTGAATTTACACTGTATTAAAATGATGATGGTCCAGGATCAACATTAGTAAATTTACACTGTATTAAAATGATGATGGTCCAGGATCAACAATAGTGAATTTACTCTGTATTAAAATGATGATGGTCCAGGATCAACAATAGTGAATTTACTCTGTATTAAAATGATGATGGTCCAGGATCAACAATAGTGAATTTACCCTGTATTAAAATGATGATGGTCCAGGATCAACAATAGTGAATTTACTCTGTATTAAAATGATGATGGTCCAGGATCAACAATAGTGAATTTACTCTGTATTAAAATGATGATGGTCCAGGATCAACAATAGTGAATTTACTCTGTATTAAAATGATGATGGTCCAGGATCAACATTAGTGAATTTACACTGTATTAAAATGTTGATGGTCCAGGATCAACAATAGTGAATTTACTATGTATTAAAATGATGATGGTCCAGGATCAACATTAGTGAATTTACACTGTATTAAAATGATGATGGTCCAGGATCAACAATAATGAATTTACACTGTATTAAAATGATGATGGTCCAGGATCAACATTAGTGGATTTACACTGTATTAAAATGATGATGGTCCAGGATCAACAATAGTGAATTTACACTGTTTTAAAATGATGATGGTCCAGTATCAACATTAGTGGATTTACACTGTATTAAAATGATGATGGTCCAGGATCAACAATAGTGAATTTACTCTGTATTAAAGTGTTTATGATGGTCCAGGATCAACATTAGTGGATTTACACTGTATTAAAATGATGATGGTCCAGGATCAACAATAGTGAATTTACTCTGTATTAAAGTGTTTATGATGGTCCAGGATCAACAATAGTGAATTTACACTGTATTAAAGTGTTTATGATGGTCCAGGATCAACAATAGTGAATTTACACTGTATTAAAATGATGATGGTCCAGGATCAACAATAGTGAATTTACTCTGTATTAAAGTGTTTATGATGGTCCAGGATCAACAATAGTGAATTTACTCTGTATTAAAATGATGATGCTCCAGGATCAACAATAGTGAATTTACTCTGTATTAAAGTGTTTATGATGGTCCAGGATCAACAATAGTGAATTTACACTGTATTAAAATGATGATGGTCCAGGATCAACAATAGTGAATTTACTCTGTATTAAAATGATGATGGTCTAGGATCAACATTAGTGAATTTACTCTGTATTAAAATGATGATGGTCCAGGATCAACAATAGTGAATTTACACTGTATTAAAGTGTTTATGATGGTCCAGGATCAACAATAGTGAATTTACTCTGTATTAAAATGATGATGGTCCAGGATCAACAATAGTGAATTTACACTGTATTAAAATGATGATGGTCCAGGATCAACAATAGTGAATTTACACTGTATTAAAATGATGATGGTCCAGGATCAGCAATAGTGAATTTACTCTGTAATAAAATGATGATGGTCCAGGATCAGCAATAGTGAATTTACACTGTATTAAAATGATGATGGTCCAGGATCAGCAATAGTGAATTTACTCTGTATTAAAATGATGATGGTCCAGGATCAACATTAGTGAATTTACACTGTATTAAAATGTTGATGGTCCAGGATCAACAATAGTGAATTTACACTGTATTAAAATGATGATGGTCCAGGATCAACAATAGTGAATTTACACTGTTTTAAAATGATGATGGTCCAGGATCAACAATAGTGCATTTACACTGTATTAAAAAGATGATGGTCCAGGATCAACAATAGTGCATTTACACTGTATTTAAATGATGATGGTCCAGGATCAACAATAGTGAATTTACACTGTATTAAAGTGTTTATGATGGTCCAGGATCAACAATAGTGAATTTACTCTGTATTAAAATGATGATGGTCCAGGATCAACAATAGTGAATTTACTCTGTATTAAAGTGTTTATGATGGTCCAGGATCAACATTAGTGAATTTACACTGTATTAAAATGATGATGGTCCAGGATCAACAATAGTGAATTTACACTGTATTAAAATGATGATGGTCCAGGATCAGCAATAGTGAATTTACTCTGTATTAAAATGATGATGCTCCAGGATCAACAATAGTGAATTTACTCTGTATTAAAATGATGATGCTCCAGGATCAACAATAGTGAATTTACTCTGTATTAAAATGATGATGGTCCAGGATCAACATTAGTGAATTTACACTGTATTAAAATGATGATGGTCCAGGATCAACAATAATGAATTTACACTGTATTAAAATGATGATGGTCCAGGATCAACAATAGTGAATTTACTCTGTATTAAAATGATGATGGTCCAGGATCAACAATAGTGAATTTACACTGTATTAAAATGATGATGGTCCAGGATCAACATTAGTGAATTTACACTGTATTAAAATGATGATGGTCCAGGATCAACAATAGTGAATTTACACTGTATTAAAATGATGATGGTCCAGGATCAACAATAGTGAATTTACACTGTATTAAAATTATGATGGTCCAGGATCAACATTAGTTAATTTACACTGTATTAAAATGATGATGGTCCAGGATCAACAATAGTGAATTTACACTGTATTAAAATGATGATGGTCCAGGATCAACAATAGTGAATTTACACTGTATTAAAATGATGATGGTCCAGGATCAACAATAGTGAATTTACACTGTATTAAAATGATGATGGTCCAGGATCAACAATAGTGAATTTACACTGTATTAAAATGTTGATGGTCCAGGATCAACATTAGTGAATTTACACTGTATTAAAATGTTGATGGTCCAGGATCAACATTAGTGAATTTACACTGTATTAAAATGATGATGGTCCAGGATCAACATTAGTGAATTTACACTGTATTAAAATGATGATGGTCCAGGATCAACAATAGTGCATTTACACTGTATTTAAATGATGATGGTCCAGGATCAACAATAGTGAATTTACACTGTTTTAAAATGATGATGGTCCAGGATCAACATTAGTGAATTTACACTGTATTAAAATGATGATGGTCCAGGATCAACAATAGTGAATTTACTCTGTATTTAAATGATGATGGTACAGGATCAACAATAGTGCATTTACACTGTATTAAAATGATGATGGTCCAGGATCAACAATAGTGCATTTACACTGTATTAAAATGATGATGGTCCAGGATCAACAATAGTGAATTTACACTGTATTAAAATGATGATGGTCCAGGATCAACAATAGTGAATTTACTCTGTATTAAAATGATGATGGTCCAGGATCAACAATAGTGAATTTACACTGTATTTAAATGATGATGGTCCAGGATCAACAATAGTGAATTTACACTGTATTAAAGTGTTTATGATGGTCCAGGATCAACAATAGTGAATTTACACTGTATTAAAATGATGATGGTCCAGGATCAACAATAGTGAATTTACACTGTATTAAAATGATGATGGTCCAGGATCAACAATAGTGAATTTACACTATATTAAAATGATGATGGTCCAGGATCAACAATAGTGAATTTACTTTGTATTAAAATGATGATGGTCCAGGATCAACAATAGTGAATTTACACTGTATTAAAATGATGATGGTCCAGGATCAACAATAGTGAATTTACTCTGTATTAAAGTGTTTATGATGGTCCAGGATCAACAATAGTGAATTTACTCTGTATTAAAATGATGATGGTCCAGGATCAACAATAGTGAATTTACACTGTATTAAAATGATGATGGTACAGGATCAACAATAGTGAATTTACACTGTATTAAAATGATGATGGTCCAGGATCAACAATAGTGAATTTACACTGTATTAAAATGATGATGGTCCAGGATCAACAATAGTGAATTTACACTGTATTAAAATGATGATGGTCCAGGATCAACATTAGTAAATTTACACTGTATTAAAATGATGATGGTCCAGGATCAACAATAGTGAATTTACTCTGTATTAAAATGATGATGGTCCAGGATCAACAATAGTGAATTTACTCTGTATTAAAATGATGATGGTCCAGGATCAACAATAGTGAATTTACACTGTATTAAAATGTTGATGGTCCAGGATCAACATTAGTGAATTTACACTGTATTAAAATGTTGATGGTCCAGGATCAACATTAGTGAATTTACACTGTATTAAAATGATGATGGTCCAGGATCAACATTAGTGAATTTACACTGTATTAAAATGATGATGGTCCAGGATCAACAATAGTGCATTTACACTGTATTTAAATGATGATGGTCCAGGATCAACAATAGTGAATTTACACTGTTTTAAAATGATGATGGTCCAGGATCAACATTAGTGAATTTACACTGTATTAAAATGATGATGGTCCAGGATCAACAATAGTGAATTTACTCTGTATTTAAATGATGATGGTACAGGATCAACAATAGTGCATTTACACTGTATTAAAATGATGATGGTCCAGGATCAACAATAGTGCATTTACACTGTATTAAAATGATGATGGTCCAGGATCAACAATAGTGAATTTACACTGTATTAAAATGATGATGGTCCAGGATCAACAATAGTGAATTTACTCTGTATTAAAATGATGATGGTCCAGGATCAACAATAGTGAATTTACACTGTATTTAAATGATGATGGTCCAGGATCAACAATAGTGAATTTACACTGTATTAAAGTGTTTATGATGGTCCAGGATCAACAATAGTGAATTTACACTGTATTAAAATGATGATGGTCCAGGATCAACAATAGTGAATTTACACTGTATTAAAATGATGATGGTCCAGGATCAACAATAGTGAATTTACACTATATTAAAATGATGATGGTCCAGGATCAACAATAGTGAATTTACTTTGTATTAAAATGATGATGGTCCAGGATCAACAATAGTGAATTTACACTGTATTAAAATGATGATGGTCCAGGATCAACAATAGTGAATTTACTCTGTATTAAAGTGTTTATGATGGTCCAGGATCAACAATAGTGAATTTACTCTGTATTAAAATGATGATGGTACAGGATCAACAATAGTGAATTTACACTGTATTAAAATGATGATGGTCCAGGATCAACAATAGTGAATTTACACTGTATTAAAATGATGATGGTCCAGGATCAACAATAGTGAATTTACACTGTATTAAAATGATGATGGTCCAGGATCAACATTAGTAAATTTACACTGTATTAAAATGATGATGGTCCAGGATCAACAATAGTGAATTTACTCTGTATTAAAATGATGATGGTCCAGGATCAACAATAGTGAATTTACTCTGTATTAAAATGATGATGGTCCAGGATCAACAATAGTGAATTTACTCTGTATTAAAATGATGATGGTCCAGGATCAACAATAGTGAATTTACTCTGTATTAAAATGATGATGGTCCAGGATCAACATTAGTGAATTTACACTGTATTAAAATGTTGATGGTCCAGGATCAACAATAGTGAATTTACTATGTATTAAAATGATGATGGTCCAGGATCAACATTAGTGAATTTACACTGTATTAAAATGATGATGGTCCAGGATCAACAATAATGAATTTACACTGTATTAAAATGATGATGGTCCAGGATCAACATTAGTGAATTTACACTGTATTAAAATGATGATGGTCCAGGATCAACATTAGTGAATTTACACTGTATTAAAATGATGATGGTCCAGGATCAACAATAGTGAATTTACTCTGTATTAAAGTGTTTATGATGGTCCAGGATCAACATTAGTGGATTTACACTGTATTAAAGTGTTTATGATGGTCCAGGATCAACAATAGTGAATTTACACTGTATTAAAATGATGATGGTCCAGGATCAACAATAGTGAATTTACTCTGTATTAAAGTGTTTATGATGGTCCAGGATCAACAATAGTGAATTTACTCTGTATTAAAATGATGATGCTCCAGGATCAACAATAGTGAATTTACTCTGTATTAAAGTGTTTATGATGGTCCAGGATCAACAATAGTGAATTTACTCTGTATTAAAATGATGATGCTCCAGGATCAACAATAGTGAATTTACTCTGTATTAAAGTGTTTATGATGGTCCAGGATCAACAATAGTGAATTTACTCTGTATTAAAATGATGATGGTCTAGGATCAACATTAGTGAATTTACTCTGTATTAAAATGATGATGGTCCAGGATCAACAATAGTGAATTTACACTGTATTAAAATGTTGATGGTCCAGGATCAACAATAGTGAATTTACACTGTATTAAAATGATGATGGTCCAGGATCAGCAATAGTGAATTTACTCTGTATTAAAATGATGATGGTCCAGGATCAACATTAGTGAATTTACACTGTATTAAAATGTTGATGGTCCAGGATCAACAATAGTGAATTTACACTGTATTAAAATGATGATGGTCCAGGATCAACAATAGTGAATTTACACTGTTTTAAAATGATGATGGTCCAGGATCAACAATAGTGCATTTACACTGTATTAAAAAGATGATGGTCCAGGATCAACAATAGTGCATTTACACTGTATTTAAATGATGATGGTCCAGGATCAACAATAGTGAATTTACACTGTATTAAAGTGTTTATGATGGTCCAGGATCAACAATAGTGAATTTACTCTGTATTAAAATGATGATGGTCCAGGATCAACAATAGTGAATTTACTCTGTATTAAAGTGTTTATGATGGTCCAGGATCAACATTAGTGAATTTACACTGTATTAAAATGATGATGGTCCAGGATCAACAATAGTGAATTTACACTGTATTAAAATGATGATGGTCCAGGATCAGCAATAGTGAATTTACTCTGTATTAAAATGATGATGCTCCAGGATCAACAATAGTGAATTTACTCTGTATTAAAATGATGATGCTCCAGGATCAACAATAGTGAATTTACTCTGTATTAAAATGATGATGGTCCAGGATCAACATTAGTGAATTTACACTGTATTAAAATGATGATGGTCCAGGATCAACAATAATGAATTTACACTGTATTAAAATGATGATGGTCCAGGATCAACAATAGTGAATTTACTCTGTATTAAAATGATGATGGTCCAGGATCAACAATAGTGAATTTACACTGTATTAAAATGATGATGGTCCAGGATCAACATTAGTGAATTTACACTGTATTAAAATGATGATGGTCCAGGATCAACAATAGTGAATTTACACTGTATTAAAATTATGATGGTCCAGGATCAACATTAGTTAATTTACACTGTATTAAAATGATGATGGTCCAGGATCAACAATAGTGAATTTACACTGTATTAAAATGATGATGGTCCAGGATCAACAATAGTGAATTTACTCTGTATTAAAATGATGATGGTCCAGGATCAACAATAGTGAATTTACACTGTATTAAAATGATGATGGTCCAGGATCAACAATAGTGAATTTACACTGTATTAAAATGATGATGGTCCAGGATCAACAATAGTGAATTTACACTGTATTAAAATGATGATGGTCCAGGATCAACATTAGTTAATTTACACTGTATTAAAATGATGATGGTCCAGGATCAACAATAGTGAATTTACACTGTATTAAAATGATGATGGTCCAGGATCAACAATAGTGAATTTACACTGTATTAAAATGATGATGGTCCAGGATCAACAATAGTGAATTTACTCTGTATTAAAATGATGATGGTCCAGGATCAACAATAGTGAATTTACTCTGTATTAAAATGATGATGCTCCAGGATCAACAATAGTGAATTTACTCTGTATTAAAATGATGATGGTCCAGGATCAACAATAGTGAATTTACTCTGTATTAAAGTGTTTATGATGGTCCAGGATCAACATTAGTGAATTTACTCTGTATTAAAATGATGATGGTCCAGGATCAACAATAGTGAATTTACACTGTATTAAAATGATGATGGTCCAGGATCAACAATAGTGAATTTACACTGTATTAAAATGATGATGGTCCAGGATCAACAATAGTGAATTTACACTGTATTAAAATGATGATGGTCCAGGATCAACAATAGTGAATTTACACTGTATTAAAATGATGATGGTCCAGGATCAAAAATAGTGAATTTACACTGTATTAAAATGATGATGGTCCAGGATCAACAATAGTGAATTTACACTGTATTAAAATGATGATGGTCCAGGATCAACAATAGTGAATTTACTCTGTATTAAAATGATGATGGTCCAGGATCAACAATAGTGAATTTACTCTGTATTAAAATGATGATGGTCCAGGATCAACAATAGTGAATTTACTCTGTATTAAAATGATGATGGTCTAGGATCAACAATAGTGAATTTACACTGTATTAAAATGATGATGGTCCAGGATCAACAATAGTGAATTTACTCTGTATTTAAATGATGATGGTCCAGGATCAACAATAGTGAATTTACACTGTATTAAAGTGTTTATGATGGTCCAGGATCAACATTAGTGGATTTACACTGTATTAAAATGATGATGGTCCAGGATCAACAATAGTGAATTTACTCTGTATTAAAATGATGATGCTCCAGGATCAACAATAGTGAATTTACTCTGTATTAAAGTGTTTATGATGGTCCAGTATCAACATTAGTGGATTTACACTGTATTAAAATGATGATGGTCCAGGATCAACAATAGTGAATTTACACTGTATTAAAATGATGATGGTCCAGGATCAACAATAGTGAATTTACACTGTATTAAAATGTTAATGGTCCAGGATCAACATTAGTGAATTTACACTGTATTTAAATGATGATGGTCCAGGATCAACAATAGTGAATTTACACTGTATTAAAGTGTTTATGATGGTCCAGGATCAACATTAGTGAATTTACACTGTATTAAAATGATGATGGTCCAGGATCAACAATAGTGAATTTACACTGTATTAAAATGATGATGGTCCAGGATCAACAATAGTGAATTTACACTGTATTAAAATGATGATGGTCCAGGATCAACATTAGTGAATTTACTCTGTATTAAAATGATGATGGTCCAGGATCAACAATAGGGAATTTACACTGTATTAAAGTGTTTATGATGGTCCAGGATCAACAATAGTGAATTTACACTGTATTAAAATGATGATGGTCCAGGATCAACAATAGTGAATTTACACTGTATTAAAATGATGATGGTCCAGGATCAACAATAGTGAATTTACTCTGTATTAAAATGATGATGGTCCAGGATCAACAATAGTGAATTTACACTGTATTAAAATGATGATGGTCCAGGATCAACAATAGTGAATTTACTCTGTATTAAAGTGTTTATGATGGTCCAGGATCAACATTAGTGAATTTACTCTGTATTAAAATGATGATGGTCCAGGATCAACATTAGTGAATTTACACTGTATTAAAATGATGATGGTCCAGGATCAACAATAGTGAATTTACACTGTATTAAAATGATGATGGTCCAGGATCAACATTAGTGAATTTACACTGTATTAAAATGATGATGGTCCAGGATCAATAATAGTGAATTTACACTGTTTTAAAATGATGATGGTCCAGGATCAACATTAGTGAATTTACACTGTATTAAAATGATGATGGTCCAGGATCAACAATAGTGCATTTACACTGTATTTAAATGATGATGGTCCAGGATCAACAATAGTGAATTTACACTGTATTAAAATGATGATGGTCCAGGATCAATAATAGTGAATTTACACTGTTTTAAAATGATGATGGTCCAGGATCAACATTAGTGAATTTACACTGTATTAAAATGATGATGGTCCAGGATCAACAATAGTGCATTTACACTGTATTTAAATGATGATGGTCCAGGATCAACAATAGTGAATTTACACTGTATTAAAGTGTTTATGATGGTCCAGGATCAACAATAGTGAATTTACACTGTATTAAAATGATGATGCTCCAGGATCAACAATAGTGAATTTACACTGTATTAAAATGATGATGGTCCAGGATCAACAATAGTGAATTTACACTGTATTAAAGTGTTTATGATGGTCCAGGATCAACATTAGTGAATTTACTCTGTATTAAAATGATGATGGTCCAGGATCAACAATAGGGAATTTACACTGTATTAAAGTGTTTATGATGGTCCAGGATCAACAATAGTGAATTTACACTGTATTAAAATGATGATGGTCCAGGATCAACAATAGTGAATTTACTCTGTATTAAAATGATGATGGTCCAGGATCAACAATAGTGAATTTACTCTGTATTAAAATGATGATGGTCCAGGATCAACATTAGTGAATTTACACTGTATTAAAATGATGATGGTCCAGGATCAACATTAGTGGATTTACACTGTATTAAAATGATGATGGTCCAGGATCAACAATAGTGAATTTACTCTGTATTAAAATGATGATGGTCCAGGATCAACATTAGTGAATTTACACTGTATTAAAATGATGATGGTCCAGGATCAACATTAGTGAATTTACACTGTATTAAAATGATGATGGTCCAGGATCAACAATAGTGCATTTACACTGTATTTAAATAATGATGGTCCAGGATCAACAATAGTGAATTTACACTGTTTTAAAATGATGATGGTCCAGAATCAACATTAGTGAATTTACACTGTATTAAAATGATGATGGTCCAGGATCAACAATAGTGAATTTACTCTGTATTAAAATGATGATGGTCCAGGAACAACAATAGTGAATTTACACTGTATTAAAATGATGATGGTCCAGGATCAACAATAGTGCATTTACACTGTATTTAAATGATGATGGTCCAGGATCAACAATAGTGAATTTACACTGTATTAAAGTGTTTATGATGGTCCAGGATCAACAATAGTGAATTTACACTGTATTAAAATGATGATGGTCCAGGATCAACAATAGTGAATTTACACTGTATTAAAATGATGATGGTCCAGGATCAACAATAGTAAATTTACACTGTATTAAAATGATGATGGTCCAGGATCAACAATAGTGAATTTACTCTGTATTAAAATGATGATGGTCCAGGATCAACAATAGTGATTTTACTCTGTATTAAAATGATGATGGTCCAGGATCAACAATAGTGAATTTACTCTGTATTAAAATGATGATGGTCCAGGATCAACAATAGTGAATTTACTCTGTATTAAAATGTTGATGGTCCAGGATCAACAATAGTGAATTTACACTGTATTAAAATGATGATGGTCCAGGATCAACATTAGTGAATTTACACTGTATTAAAATGATGATGGTCCAGGATCAACAATAGTGAATTTACACTGTATTAAAATGATGATGGTCCAGGATCAACATTAGTGGATTTACACTGTATTAAAATGATGATGGTCCAGGATCAACAATAGTGAATTTACACTGTTTTAAAATGATGATGGTCCAGTATCAACATTAGTGGATTTACACTGTATTAAAATGATGATGGTCCAGGATCAACAATAGTGAATTTACTCTGTTTTAAAGTGTTTATGATGGTCCAGGATCAACAATAGTGAATTTACTCTGTATTAAAATGATGATGCTCCAGGATCAACAATAGTGAATTTACACTGTATTAAAATGATGATGGTCCAGGATCAGCAATAGTGAATTTACTCTGTATTAAAATGATGATGGTCCAGGATCAACAATAGTGAATTTACTCTGTATTAAAATGATGATGCTCCAGGATCAGCAATAGTGAATTTACTCTGTATTAAAATGATGATGGTCCAGGATCAACAATAGTGCATTTACACTGTATTAAAATGATGATGGTCCAGGATCAACAATAGTGAATTTACTCTGTATTAAAATGATGATGCTCCAGGATCAACAATAGTGCATTTACACTGTATTAAAATGATGATGGTCCAGGATCAACAATAGTGAATTTACTCTGTATTAAAATGATGATGGTCCAGGATCAACATTAGTGAATTTACACTGTATTAAAATGATGATGGTCCAGGATCAACATTAGTGAATTTACACTGTATTAAAATGATGATGGTCCAGGATCAACAATAGTGCATTTACACTGTATTTAAATGATGATGGTCCAGGATCAACAATAGTGAATTTACACTGTATTAAAATGATGATGGTCCAGGATCAACATTAGTGAATTTACACTGTAATAAAATGATGATGGTCCAGGATCAACAATAGTGAATTTACTCTGTATTTAAATGATGATGGTCCAGGATCAACAATAGTGAATTTACACTGTATTTAAATGATGATGGTACAGGATCAACAATAGTGCATTTACACTGTATTAAAATGATGATGGTCCAGGATCAACAATAGTGAATTTACACTGTATTAAAATGATGATGGTCCAGGATCAACAATAGTGAATTTACTCTGTATTAAAATGATGATGGTCCAGGATCAACAATAGTGAATTTACTCTGTATTAAAATGATGATGGTCCAGGATCAACAATAGTGCATTTACACTGTATTTAAATGATGATGGTCCAGGATCAACAATAGTGAATTTACACTGTATTAAAGTGTTTATGATGGTCCAGGATCAACAATAGTGAATTTACACTGTATTAAAATGATGATGGTCCAGGATCAACATTAGTGAATTTACACTGTATTAAAATGATGATGGTCCAGGATCAACAATAGTGAATTTACTCTGTATTAAAGTGTTTATGATGGTCCAGGATCAACATTAGTGAATTTACTCTGTATTAAAATGATGATGGTCCAGGATTAACATTAGTGAATTTACTCTGTATTAAAATGATGATGGTCCAGGATCAACAATAGTGAATTTACTCTGTATTAAAGTGTTTATGATGGTCCAGGATCAACAATAGTGAATTTACACTGTATTAAAATGATGATGGTCCAGGATCAACAACAGTGAATTTACACTGTATTAAAATGATGATGGTCCAGGATCAACAATAGTGAATTTACTCTGTATTAAAATGATGATGGTCCAGGATCAACAATAGTGAATTTACTCTGTATTAAAGTGTTTATGATGGTCCAGGATCAACAATAGTGAATTTACACTGTATTAAAATGATGATGGTCCAGGATCAACAATAGTGAATTTACTCTGTATTAAAATGATGATGGTCCAGGATCAACAATAGTGAATTTACTCTGTATTTAAATGATGATGGTCCAGGATCAACAATAGTGAATTTACACTGTATTAAAATGATGATGGTCCAGGATCAACAATAGTGAATTTACTCTGTATTAAAATGATGATGCTCCAGGATCAACAATAGTGAATTTACTCTGTATTAAAGTGTTTATGATGGTCCAGTATCAACATTAGTGGATTTACACTGTATTAAAATGATGATGGTCCAGGATCAACAATAGTGAATTTACACTGTATTAAAATGATGATGGTCCAGGATCAACAATAGTGAATTTACACTGTATTAAAGTGTTTATGATGGTCCAGGATCAACATTAGTGGATTTACACTGTATTAAAATGATGATGGTCCAGGATCAACAATAGTGAATTTACACTGTATTAAAATGATGATGGTCCAGGATCAACAATAGTGAATTTACACTGTATTAAAGTGTTTATGATGGTCCAGGATCAACATTAGTGAATTTACACTGTATTAAAATGATGATGCTCCAGGATCAACAATAGTGAATTTACACTGTATTTAAATGATGATGGTCCAGGATCAACAATAGTGAATTTACACTGTATTAAAATGATGATGGTCCAGGATCAACAATAGTGAATTTACACTGTATTAAAGTGTTTATGATGGTCCAGGATCAACATTAGTGAATTTACTCTGTATTAAAATGATGATGGTCCAGGATCAACAATAGGGAATTTACACTGTATTAAAGTGTTTATGATGGTCCAGGATCAACAATAGTGAATTTACACTGTATTAAAATGATGATGGTCCAGGATCAACAATAGTGAATTTACTCTGTATTAAAATGATGATGGTCCAGGATCAACAATAGTGAATTTACTCTGTATTAAAATGATGATGGTCCAGGATCAACATTAGTGAATTTACACTGTATTAAAATGATGATGGTCCAGGATCAACATTAGTGAATTTACACTGTATTAAAATGATGATGGTCCAGGATCAACAATAGTGAATTTACTCTGTATTAAAATGATGATGGTCCAGGATCAACATTAGTGAATTTACACTGTATTAAAATGATGATGGTCCAGGATCAACATTAGTAGATTTACACTGTATTAAAATGATGATGGTCCAGGATCAACATTAGTGAATTTACACTGTATTAAAATGATGATGGTCCAGGATCAACATTAGTGAATTTACACTGTATTAAAATGATGATGGTCCAGGATCAACAATAGTGAATTTACTCTGTATTAAAATGATGATGGTCCAGGATCAACAATAGTGAATTTACACTGTATTAAAATGATGATGGTCCAGGATCAACAATAGTGCATTTACACTGTATTTAAATGATGATGGTCCAGGATCAACAATAGTGAATTTACACTGTATTAAAGTGTTTATGATGGTCCAGGATCAACAATAGTGAATTTACACTGTATTAAAATGATGATGGTCCAGGATCAACAATAGTGAATTTACACTGTATTAAAATGATGATGGTCCAGGATCAACAATAGTGAATTTACACTGTATTAAAATGATGATGGTCCAGGATCAACAATAGTGAATTTACTCTGTATTAAAATGATGATGGTCCAGGATCAACAATAGTGATTTTACTCTGTATTAAAATGATGATGGTCCAGGATCAACAATAGTGCATTTACACTGTATTTAAATGATGATGGTCCAGGATCAACAATAGTGAATTTACACTGTATTAAAGTGTTTATGATGGTCCAGGATCAGCAATAGTGAATTTACACTGTATTAAAATGATGATGGTCCAGGATCAACAATAGTGAATTTACACTGTATTAAAATGATGATGGTCCAGGATCAACAATAGTGAATTTACACTGTATTAAAATGATGATGGTCCAGGATCAACAATAGTGAATTTACACTGTATTAAAATAATGATGGTCCAGGATCAACAATAGTGAATTTACTCTGTATTAAAGTGTTTATGATGGTCCAGGATCAACAATAGTGAATTTACACTGTATTAAAATGATGATGGTCCAGGATCAACAATAGTGAATTTACACTGTATTAAAATGATGATGGTCCAGGATCAACAATAGTGAATTTACTCTGTATTAAAGTGTTTATGATGGTCCAGGATCAAAAATAGTGAATTTACACTGTATTAAAATGATGATGGTCCAGGATCAACAACAGTGAATTTACACTGTATTAAAATGATGATGGTCCAGGATCAACAATAGTGAATTTACACTGTATTAAAATGATGATGGTCCAGGATCAACAATAGTGAATTTACTCTGTATTAAAATGATGATGGTCCAGGATCAACAATAGTGAATTTACTCTGTATTAAAATGATGATGGTCCAGGATCAACAATAGTGAATTTACTCTGTATTAAAATGATGATGGTCCAGGATCAACAATAGTGAATTTACTCTGTATTAAAATGATGATGGTCCAGGATCAACAATAGTGAATTTACTCTGTATTTAAATGATGATGGTCCAGGATCAACAATAGTGAATTTACACTGTATTAAAATGATGATGGTCCAGGATCAACAATAGTGAATTTACACTGTATTAAAATGATGATGGTCCAGGATCAACAATAGTGAATTTACACTGTATTAAAATGATGATGGTCCAGGATCAACAATAGTGAATTTACACTGTATTAAAATGATGATGGTCCAGGATCAACAATAGTGATTTTACTCTGTATTAAAATGATGATGGTCCAGGATCAACAATAGTGAATTTACACTGTATTAAAATGATGATGGTCCAGGATCAACAATAGTGAATTTACACTGTATTTAAATGATGATGGTCCAGGATCAACAATAGTGAATTTACACTGTATTAAAATGATGATGGTCCAGGATCAACAATAGTGAATTTACACTGTATTAAAATGATGATGGTCCAGGATCAACAATAGTGAATTTACACTGTATTAAAATGATGATGGTCCAGGATCAACAATAGTGAATTTACACTGTATTAAAATGATGATGGTCCAGGATCAACAATAGTGAATTTACACTGTATTAAAATGATGATGGTCCAGGATCAACAATAGTGAATTTACACTGTATTAAAATGATGATGGTCCAGGATCAACAATAGTGAATTTACACTGTATTAAAATGATGATGGTCCAGGATCAACAATAGTGAATTTACTCTGTATTAAAGTGTTTATGATGGTCCAGGATCAACAATAGTGAATTTACACTGTATTAAAATGATGATGGTCCAGGATCAACAATAGTGAATTTACACTGTATTAAAATGATGATGGTCCAGGATCAACAATAGTGAATTTACTCTGTATTAAAGTGTTTATGATGGTCCAGGATCAAAAATAGTGAATTTACACTGTATTAAAATGATGATGGTCCAGGATCAACAACAGTGAATTTACACTGTATTAAAATGATGATGGTCCAGGATCAACAATAGTGAATTTACTCTGTATTAAAATGATGATGGTCCAGGATCAACAATAGTGAATTTACACTGTATTAAAATGATGATGGTCCAGGATCAACAATAGTGAATTTACTCTGTATTAAAATGATGATGGTCCAGGATCAACAATAGTGAATTTACTCTGTATTAAAATGATGATGGTCCAGGATCAACAATAGTGAATTTACTCTGTATTAAAATGATGATGGTCTAGGATCAACAATAGTGAATTTACTCTGTATTAAAATGATGATGGTCTAGGATCAACAATAGTGAATTTACACTGTATTAAAATGATGATGGTCCAGGATCAACAATAGTGAATTTACTCTGTATTTAAATGATGATGGTCCAGGATCAACAATAGTGAATTTACACTGTATTAAAGTGTTTATGATGGTCCAGGATCAACATTAGTGGATTTACACTGTATTAAAATGATGATGGTCCAGGATCAACAATAGTGAATTTACACTGTATTAAAATGATGATGGTCCAGGATCAACAATAGTGAATTTACACTGTATTAAAATGTTGATGGTCCAGGATCAACATTAGTGAATTTACACTGTATTAAAGTGTTTATGATGGTCCAGGATCAACATTAGTGAATTTACACTGTATTAAAATGATGATGGTCCAGGATCAACATTAGTGAATTTACACTGTATTAAAATGATGATGGTCCAGGATCAACATTAGTGAATTTACTCTGTATTAAAATGATGATGGTCCAGGATCAACAATAGTGAATTTACACTGTATTAAAATGATGATGGTCCAGGATCAACATTAGTGAATTTACTCTGTATTAAAATGATGATGGTCCAGGATCAACATTAGTGAATTTACACTGTATTAAAATGATGATGGTCCAGGATCAACAATAGTGAATTTACTCTGTATTAAAATGATGATGGTCCAGGATCAACAATAGTGAATTTACACTGTATTAAAGTGTTTATGATGGTCCAGGATCAACATTAGTGGATTTACACTGTATTAAAATGATGATGGTCCAGGATCAACAATAGTGAATTTACACTGTATTAAAATGATGATGGTCCAGGATCAACAATAGTGAATTTACACTGTATTAAAATGTTGATGGTCCAGGATCAACATTAGTGAATTTACACTGTATTTAAATGATAATGGTCCAGGATCAACAATAGTGAATTTACACTGTATTAAAGTGTTTATGATGGTCCAGGATCAACATTAGTGAATTTACACTGTATTAAAATGATGATGGTCCAGGATCAACATTAGTGAATTTACACTGTATTAAAATGATGATGGTCCAGGATCAACATTAGTGAATTTACTCTGTATTAAAATGATGATGGTCCAGGATCAACAATAGTGAATTTACTCTGTATTAAAATGATGATGGTCCAGGATCAACAATAGTGAATTTACACTGTATTAAAATGATGATGGTCCAGGATCAACATTAGTGGATTTACACTGTATTAAAATGATGATGGTCCAGGATCAACAATAGTGAATTTACTCTGTATTAAAGTGTTTATGATGGTCCAGGATCAACAATAGTGAATTTACACTGTATTAAAATGATGATGGTCCAGGATCAACAATAGTGAATTTACACTGTATTAAAATGATGATGGTCCAGGATCAACAATAGTGAATTTACACTGTATTAAAATGATGATGGTCCAGGATCAACAATTGTGAATTTACACTGTATTAAAATGATGATGGTCCAGGATCAACAATAGTGAATTTACACTGTATTAAAATGATGATGGTCCAGGATCAACAATAGTGAATTTACACTGTATTAAAATGATGATGGTCCAGGATCAACAATAGTGAATTTACACTGTATTAAAATGATGATGGTCCAGGATCAACATTAGTGAATTTACACTGTATTAAAATGATGATGGTCCAGGATCAACAATAGTGAATTTACTCTGTATTAAAATCAAGATGGTCCAGGATCAACAATAGTGAATTTACTCTGTATTAAAATGATGATGGTCCAGGATCAACAATAGTGAATTTACACTGTATTTAAATGATGATGGTCCAGGATCAACAATAGTGAATTTACTCTGTATTAAAATGATGATGGTCCAGGATCAACAATAGTGGATTTACACTGTATTTAAATGATGATGGTCCAGGATCAACATTAGTGAATTTACTCTGTATTTAAATGATGATGGTTCAGGATCAACAATAGTGAATTTACACTGTATTAAAATGATGATGGTCCAGGATCAACAATAGTGAATTTACACTGTATTAAAATGATGATGGTCCAGGATCAACATTAGTGAATTTACTCTGTATTAAAGTGTTTATGATGGTCCAGGATCAACATTAGTGCATTTACACTGTATTAAAATGATGATGGTCCAGGATCAACAATAGTGAATTTACTCTGTATTAAAATGATGATGGTCCAGGATCAACAATAGTGGATTTACACTGTATTTAAATGATGATGGTCCAGGATCAACATTAGTGAATTTACTCTGTATTTAAATGATGATGGTTCAGGATCAACAATAGTGAATTTACACTGTATTAAAATGATGATGGTCCAGGATCAACAATAGTGAATTTACACTGTATTAAAATGATGATGGTCCAGGATCAACATTAGTGAATTTACTCTGTATTAAAGTGTTTATGATGGTCCAGGATCAACAATAGTGAATTTACTCTGTATTAAAATGATGATGGTCCAGGATCAACAATAGTGAATTTACACTGTATTAAAATGATGATGGTCCAGGATCAACAATAGTGAATTTACACTGTATTAAAATGATGATGGTCCAGGATCAACATTAGTGCATTTACACTGTATTAAAATGATGATGGTCCAGGATCAACAATAGTGAATTTACACTGTATTAAAATGATGATGGTCCAGGATCAACATTAGTGCATTTACACTGTATTAAAATGATGATGGTCCAGGATCAACATTAGTGCATTTACAATGTATTAAAATGATGATGGTCCAGGATCAACATTAGTGCATTTACACTGTATTAAAATGATGATGGTCCAGGATCAACAATAGTGAATTTACTCTGTATTAAAATGATGATGGTCCAGGATCAACATTAGTGCATTTACACTGTATTAAAATGATGATGGTCCAGGATCAACATTAGTGCATTTACACTGTAATAAAATGATGATGGTCCAGGATCAACATTAGTGAATTTACTCTGTATTAAAGTGTTTTTGATGGTCCAGGATCAACAATAGTGAATTTACACTGTAATAAAATGATGATGGTCCAGGATCAACATTAGTGCATTTACACTGTATTAAAATGATGATGGTCCAGGATCAACAATAGTGAATTTACTCTGTATTAAAATGATGATGGTCCAGGATCAACAATAGTAAATTTACTCTGTATTAAAGTGTTTTTGATGGTCCAGGATCAACAATAGTGCATTTACACTGTATTAAAATGATGATGGTCCAGGATCAACATTAGTGAATTTACACTGTAATAAAATGATGATGGTCCAGGATCAACATTAGTGAATTTACTCTGTATTTAAATGATGATTGTCCAGGATCAACAATAGTGAATTTACATTGTATTAAAATGATGATGGTCCAGGATCAACAATAGTGAATTTACTCTGTATTAAAATGATGATGGTCCAGGATCAACAATAGTAAATTTACTCTGTATTAAAATGATGATGGTCCAGGATCAACAATAGTGAATTTACACTGTATTAAAATGATGATGGTCCAGGATCAACAATAGTGAATTTACTCTGTATTAAAATGATGATGGTCCAGGATCAACAATAGTGAATTTACACTGTATTTAAATGATGATGGTCCAGGATCAACATTAGTGAATTTACACTGTATTGAAATGATGATGCTCCAGGATCAACAATAGTGAATTTACTCTGTATTAAAGTGTTTATGATGGTCCAGGATCAACAATAGTGAATTTACACTGTATTAAAATGATGATGGTCCAGGATCAACAATAGTGAATTTACTCTGTATTAAAATGATGATGGTCCAGGATCAACATTAGTGCATTTACACTGTATTAAAATGATGATGGTCCAGGATCAACAATAGTGAATTTACACTGTATGAAAATGATGATGGTCCAGGATCAACATTAGTGCATTTACACTGTATTAAAATGATGACGGTCCAGGATCAACAATAGTGAATTTACTCTGTATTAAAGTGTTTATGATGGTCCAGGATCAACAATAGTGAATTTACACTGTATTAAAATGATGATGGTCCAGGATCAACAATAGTGAATTTACACTGTATTAAAATGATGATGGTCCAGGATCAATATTAGTGAATTTACACTGTATTAAAATGATGATGGTCCAGGATCAACAATAGTGAATTTACACTGTATTAAAATGATGATGGTCCAGGATCAACATTAGTGGATTTACTCTGTATTAAAATCAAGATGGTCCAGGATCAACAATAGTGGATTTACACTGTATTAAAATGATGATGGTCCCAGATCAACAATAGTGAATTTACACTGTATTAAAATGATGATGGTCCAGGATCAACAATAGTGAATTTACTCTGTATTAAAGTGTTTATGATGGTCCAGGATCAACATTAGTGAATTTACACTGTATTAAAATGATGATGGTCCAGGATCAACAATAGTGAATTTACACTGTATTAAAATGATGATGGTCCAGGATCAACAATAGTGAATTTACACTGTATTAAAATGATGATGGTCCAGGATCAACAATAGTGAATTTACACTGTATTAAAATGATGATGGTCCAGGATCAACATTAGTGCAATTACACTGTATTAAAATGATGATGGTCCAGGATCAACAATAGTGAATTTACACTGTATTAAAATGATGATGGTCCAGGATCAACAATAGTGAATTTACACTGTATTAAAATGATGATGGTCCAGGATCAACATTAGTGAATTTACACTGTATTAAAATGATGATGGTCCAGGATCAACAATAGTGAATTTACACTGTATTAAAATGATGATGGTCCAGGATCAACAATAGTGAATTTACTCTGTATTAAAGTGTTTATGATGGTCCAGGATCAACAATAGTGAATTTACACTGTATTAAAATGATGATGGTCCAGGATCAACAATAGTGAATTTACTCTGTATTAAAATGATGATGGTCCAGGATCAACAACAGTGAATTTACACTGTATTTAAATGATGATGGTCCAGGATCAACAATAGTGAATTTACACTGTATTAAAATGATGATGGTCCAGGATCAACAATAGTGAATTTACACTGTATTAAAATGATGATGGTCCAGGATCAACAATAGTGGATTTACACTGTATTTAAATGATGATGGTCCAGGATCAACAATAGTGAATTTACACTGTATTAAAATGATGATGGTCCAGGATCAACAATAGTGAATTTACACTGTATTAAAATGATGATGGTCCAGGATCAACATTAGTGAATTTACACTGTATTAAAATGATGATGGTCCAGGATAAACAATAGTGAATTTACTCTGTATTAAAATCAAGATGGTCCAGGATCAAAAATAGTGAATTTACTCTGTATTAAAGTGTTTATGATGGTCCAGGATCAACAATAGTGAATTTACACTGTATTAAAATGATGATGGTCCAGGATCAACAATAGTGAATTTACACTGTATTAAAATGATGATGGTCCAGGATCAACAATAGTGAATTTACACTGTATTAAAATGATGATGGTCCAGGATCAACATTAGTGAATTTACACTGTATTAAAGTGTTTATGATGGTCCAGGATCAACAATAGTGAATTTACACTGTATTTAAATGA
The DNA here is from genome assembly GCF_049306965.1 of Danio rerio. Classification (NCBI taxonomy): domain Eukaryota; kingdom Metazoa; phylum Chordata; class Actinopteri; order Cypriniformes; family Danionidae; genus Danio; species Danio rerio. The sequence goes on along the minus strand of NC_133199.1, from coordinate 2,836,407 downwards.
TGATGGTCCAGGATCAACAATATTGAATTTACTCTGTATTAAAGTGTTTATGATGGTCCAGGATCAACAATAGTGAATTTACACTGTATTAAAATGATGATGGTCCAGGATCAACATTAGTGAATTTACTCTGTATTAAAATGATGATGGTCCAGGATCAACAATAGTGAATTTACACTGTATTAAAATATTAAAAACGCTTTTACATTAGCTTTATTTTTAAATATAGCCTCTGAATAGCCTAATAATAAATTATGCTTATTATTCATTAATTAATTTTCGTTTCAGCTTAGTCCCTTTCTATGCTTATTAAGAAATTATAAAAACAGCTTATTTTTACATCGCAAGATGCCCTAAAACTGTATTAAAAACACAGATATGAACGTGTTAATAAAAAAATCATCAACATGGAAATGGAAAATTATTGGTTTTGTTTTATTTTACATTAAAACATAATAATAAAATAGTGTTGTTATTTCTGTTCAATTTGTTTTTGTTTTTTTATAAAAAAAATACTACAAAAAGTACCGATAAGAGAACCGTTAAAGTACCAAACCGAGAAGTGGTATCGATAATACCGTTAAAAAACTCAACGATAACCATCCCTAGTAGTCACGTTTAATGCAGCATGAATAAATAAACATAAACCGCTCTTCATTCCAGACAGGCGTCACGAACACCTCACTGAGTCGAGGAGTGGCCTGGCAGGCAAACACTTTTAAGGGAAGATCTGTGAGACTTCACACGCAAATCTGTGTGTCGTGTGAGGAGAGCTGATCCGTGATCACTTATTTATCCCAGGCTTTTAAGGGTTGATTTCTTGAGCGCTTTATGAATAAGAGCACTAATATGTCGTCATTGGCTCTGCGCAAACGTGGAGCGGGAGAGGACCGCGGGGAGGGTTATATTTAACAGGAAGAGGCTTTACGTAAGAGCTGCCCTACTTTCTGCAGTCTACACTTGCAGTCTTATTGTTAAATCTGCAGCTTGTGCCGTCAAAAAATAAATAAATAAAAAAAGTGCTTCCTCTTCTCAAAAAGACTCTCTCTCTCCTTGTTGTGAATCTTCCTTCTTGGCAGATTTGATGTTTTCCGTACCTTTCGTCAAAATCAACATCTCTTTCATCCTCCCTTCTCAGTGATTCGCTCTCTCTGACTGAATCTGTTTCCGGTTTTCAATCATCTCGCAGTCGCTCTGAGCTCTCCTGCATTTCATTCAGTCTTTCTCCTCCCTGCATCTCTCTTTCTCTGTGTCTCTCTCTGTCTCTCTTTCATTCTCAAATGAATAGCTTGATAGCATGATAACAGTTAAAAATATTCATTATATTCTTTTTTTTTTTAACTTTTAAAGGGTAAACGTTGTTGGAAGACAGAGTAAGTCGTGCAGCATTAATTATTATTATAATATCTGTTATGCAGATAAAATTCAAAAGCCATACATGAGCTGTAATACGGTAAAACTCAGCAGACTTTAAAGGCTGAATTACAGCGAGACTCAAAGCTCTATGGAAACTAAGTGGATGGGAGATTATTATCCTGTGGCTGTAAGCTTTTTATTCTGTCCACATGTGAAGCCTTTTAGAGCTATTTGTAATATAAATGCAGCAGGATGATAGAATATCCAGACGATGACTTGGAATGATATTATGGCTTGATTATTAGATTAAAAAAGCTAAAGTGTAAGGTGCAGAAGTTGGTTGGCAGTGTTTCCAGTAACACACCATCAGAGTCACACTGTTTCTGCTGTATAGGATGCGTGAATATGATTGGCTTCTGTATGCATAGAAATATATCTGGCTTGCAACAATAATTACATTCCCACAATGTGCTTCAGTATAAAACGGAGCACACGGTGTAAGAAAATTGTGTATCCCAGAATGCAACGCACTTCATCTGACCTTCTATTTCCAATGTGATGAATAAGCTAAAAGTAATATCAACTGTGATTCTCTTCGGTTTTATTTTGTATCTCACACAGAGAAATTAAAAAAAAAAAAAAAATTGAAAAAAATTATGAAAAAAAATTATAATAATTAGTAAATAAATGCATGCAAACATTTCATAGCAATTAAAATAGGTTAGAATTAAAATAATAATAATAATAGTAATAATAAACACGATAAACAGTATAAAGTGACAGGAGTGGTGAGGTGAAACAGGTTTAATGTCAGGTATGATAACCAAGACAAAACTATACTAAATAAATAATAAAAATAAAAATAAATAAATAATAATAATAATAATAAATAAAAAATTAAAAAATAAAATAAAGCCAGTGGGTTTAATAACATATCATGACTAAATAAACGAATAAATAAAATAAAATATCTAAAACCAACAAATTTAATGTCAGGACTGGTAACTAAACTAAACTAAAAAATAAAACTAAACTAATAATAATTAAAAAAAATAAAAAAAAATATATATATATTTTAAATAAAGCCGGTGTGTATAATATAATGTCAGGACTGGTAACCAAAAGACTTAAAAAACAAACAAACAAACAAACAAACAACAAACAAACAAAAAACAAACAAACAAATAAATAAATAAATAAATAAAAAAAATCAACAAGATCAATGTCAGGACTGGTACAAAAACTAAACTAAACTAAACAAATAAATAGAAAAATAAAAAAATAAACAAAATAAACAAAATCAACAAAATTAATGTCACGACTGTTACCTAAACTAAACTAAACTAAACTAAACTAAACTAAATACATAAATAAATAAATAAAATCAACACGATTAATGTCAGGACCCTACCTAAACTAAACTAAACTAAACTAAACTAAACTAAACTAAACTAAACTAAACTAAATAATTAAATTAAATTAAATTAAATTAAATTAAATTAAACCAGCAGGTTTAATGTCTAAACTAAACTAAACTAAACTAAACTAAACTATTTAAAACCCTCAGGCCTAATGTCAGGACTGGTAATATATAAAAAAAATAATAATAAATAAATAAAAAAAATAAATAAAAATAAATAAATAAATAAATAAAATATTTAACGCCATCAGGACTGGTAACCAAATTATTAAAAATAAAACAAAATAAGATTTTAACAAAATTATAAAATAAATAAATAAATAAATAAATAGATAAATAAATAAAATAAAGCCAGTAGATTTAATAAAATTTCATGACTAGTAACTAAAATACTTTAAAATAAAATAAAGTTAAATTAAATGTTAAAAAGCCAAAAAAAAATACAGTTAAATAAATTACAATTAAAAATAGAATTAAATAAAAGATTTAAACACAACAGGTTTAATGCCAGAACTAACCAACCTTACAACCCTAAAGGACCACTGATCAATACAATAAAGCTTAGGCAAATGGCCAAAGCATTGCAGATTCTCCACAGATGTCAAAAGATGTGTTTAACTTCAGCTCTGACTGACTTTAACCAATTGTAGAGATTTGCCATGAAGGAAACAAAGATGAAGACAGACACTTGCTGCTAGCGATGCTCTTGCAGTGTCTGAATTGGATTAGATGCAAGATTTGTCAAATAAACCACAGTTTCAGATGATTTCATGAAGCGACAGAACACTATTCGCTCAGTAATTTGCTGGATGAAACTGCTAAAAGGGATAGTTCACCCAAGCTTAACTCACTATTTACTCACTCTCAAATGGTTCAAAAGTCTTTATGGGTTTCTTACATCTGTGAAACACAAAAGAAGATATTGCAAAGAATGCGGAACCATTGACTTGCATAGTGTGAAAAACAAATAGTATGGAAGTCAATGGTTACAGGTTTTCAGCATTCTTCAAAATGACGATTGTTATGTTCAACAGCAGAAAGATAAATGTTTGAAACAAGTAAATGTTGAGAGAATTTTTATTTTTTGGGAGAACTGTCCCTTTAAGAGGTACTGAATAAAATCATAAATTAAATACTGAATGAAATGCATGGTACAAAGTGCTGTTTTACACAAACATAAGTCTGTATTTCTTTAAAAAATGAACATTTCCTCAACATTTACCCACACTCAAGTGGCTTTAAACTTTGACTGAGTTTCTTTCGTCTGTTGAACTCAAAACAATATATTCTGAAGCAGCCATTAACATGCATTCATTCATTAGTCTCTATGTCAAGGGTCGCCACAGCTAAATGAACTGCCAACTATTCTGACTACACAGCAGATGCCCTTCCAGCTGCAACCCAGTACTGGGAAACACCCATACACACTCATTTACAAACTCAAACCCTACAGCCAATTTGGTTAATCTAATTCACCTATAGTACATGTGTTTGGACTTGTGGGGGAAACTGGAGCATCCAGAGGAAACCCATGCTAACAAAGGGAGAACAAGCAAACTCCACACTGAAATGCCAACTGACCCAGCAAGGACTCAAACCAGCAACCTTCTTGCTGTGAGGCAACAGTGCTAACCACTGAGCCACAAATAACTAATTTAATCAAGTTTATTATATTTCAAGTAGACCCGCTCCTACAAAGACAGCCCAACCATTCTACAATAATGACCTTTTTCCACAAATAAAGCAAATACATTTCATTTCCCAATAGACATCGCAGGAACAACTAAATATTGCAGTGTAATCTGTTTTCCAGTATGATGCAGCCCTATTAAATAAAATAATTTTAATAAAAGAGGTAATATATTTGTATAACGCAAAGTACCACGCATGTAAAACACTTCATCTAATGTGTAAATATGCATTAAATAAATGTAATAAATTGATAAATTAAATAAAAAAAGTTTTGCTCAAATGATAAACCAGATTAAAAATGAAAGTTTGTGTGTACATAATATATGTATGTGTGTTGTGTATAATTAATATGTATATATCACTACAACGTTTGACAACGTACAACGAAGGTTGCTAGTTTGAGTCTCGGCTGGGTCAGTTGGCATTTCTGTGTGGAGTTTGCATGTTCTCCCCGTATTCACGTGAGTTTCCTCCGGGTGCTCCGGTTTCTCCACAGCCCAAACACATGCGCTATAGGGGAATTGAATAAACTAAATTGGCCGTAGTGTATAAGTGTGTGTGTGAGAAAGAGTGTGAATGGGTTTTTCCCAGTACTAGGTTGCAGCTGGAACAGCATCCACTGCGTAAAACATATGCTGGATTAGTTGGTGGTTTATTCCGCTGTGGCGACCCCAGATTAATAAAGAGACTAAATCTCAGTGTAAGCCGCGCTTAAGCCAAAGGAAAATGACTGAATGAATGATGAATGTATAATTTGTATTAATTAACATATTTAAAAAACAAAACCCAAAACGGCAAAAGAAATTATGCCAACTATTAATATCACTGCATTTATTAGACATACACATACTATAATTAATATGGCATTTATTTTAATAGTACATCACTTTACAAATTCATATATCAGTGTGTATTTGAATAAAGTGTTTATTTATTTTATTTTATTTTATAAACTATTGTACAATTTCCAGCGGCGCGGTGGTGCAGTGGTTAGCACTGTCACCTCACAGCAAGAAGGTTGCTGGTTTGAGCCTCTGTTGGGTCAGCTGGCATTTGTGTGGAGTTTGCTTGTTCTCTCCGTGTTGGTGTGGGTTTCCTCCGGGTGCTCAGGTTTCCCCCACAGTCCAAACACATGCGCTAAAGGTGAATTCATTCATTCATTTATTCATTCATTTTCTTTTCGGCTTAGTCCCTCTATTAATCCAGGGTCACCACAGCGGAATGAACCGCCAACTTATCCAGCTCGTTTTTACGCAGCGGATGCCCTTTCAGCTGGAACCCATCTCTGGGAAAAAAATTTGGGGTCCCTTAAATGCCAGAACAAATTAGCGATGAGATTCGAACCCACAGGTGCAGAGCACAATGGATTAGCAGCCCATTGCTAACATAGCCAACCCCTGACTTCATTCATTCATTTTCTTTTTGGCTTAGTCCCTTTATTAATACAGGGTCGCCACAGCGGAATGAACTGCCAACTTATCCTGCACGTTTCACGCAGCGAATGCCCTTCCAGCTCTGGGAAAGCTATAGGTGAACTGGGTAGGTGCTTAATTGGCCATACTGTGTGTTTGTGAATGAGTGTGTCATGTGCAGAGAATGAAACTAGTCAAAAATAAAAATAAAGAAAACATGTCTTATATTCAGACCCCGAATAACACATAGAAAACGCGTTCAAATTAAACTATTTTAATATCACTCATAATGGGAACTGACTCAGTTAGCCTCACAGCTCACAGGAGACTCAAAACACCTGACAGTAAATCACGGAGACTGTCGCGTCAATGACACGAGCTCGTGCAACTGATAAATACACCTATATTCACACACGTTTACATTTACCTGTAATTATAAGAAGGAAATTTCTTGCTCTCCTTCAGAAGCAGCCTGTAGACTGACAGTACATGTTCTCTGCTGGACGCTGCCATGTTGGAAACAAAGCGCAAGGACCCAAAACAACTGCGAGAGGCGCGCCTGAATGCACGCATACGCTCTGTAGAATTAAAATATGCAAGAAAGGCTGATTTCCGAGGTTAAGTGATAACCTGTCATTCATGAAGAAGCTATAATTAATAAAGTACACATGTTGAATCTTAATCAAAATGCGCTATGAGATGTTAGGATTTTATTGATCAGGCAGATCAGCGGTCGTCTCAAAAACAGCACGCGCGTCCTGACAGAGGTGAGTGAATGGCTGTTCAGTAGTTTTAATAGATTTGCACACGTTTATTCTGCGTTTGCCTATTGAGGAATGAGATTTAATGTCGAGGTGATGATTATGTGGCGCTTGTGATTTGAATGGCTCGTCGTTTTAAGTGATAAAATATGAGTTTTAGTTTTAATTGCAGGCTAGCTAACTTAGATTGAGGTAAAGTTGGTTTATATTCACACATTCAGACTTTCTCCATAATAATATAATTTCATAAAAATATTCATTGCCAATTCTAGATAGTGAAAGCATATAAGCAGCAAATGACTCAAAGTACAACGTTCTCCAGTCAATTAAATAGTGCTAATGTTGCTTTCAAGTCATACTTACATGTTGTTGTATGTCACAGGTTGACACTGAACGAATGTGCGAATGTAAAACCAGCTTTACCTCAATCTAACTTAGAGCTTGATCAAACTTGAATGTTCAGAACACAAATGGGCATTAAATGTTGTCTATATTGGTCATCATTCTGTTATAATACATTTCTGACTCTACAACTTGAGTTTATTAGGTGTGACCTTCCATTAGTTGTTAATTTCATGGTTTATGATTTATTTGGTTGCTGCTGATTACACCACTATGTTGTGTGGAGTCAGTAAGTCTAGTGGTTCTCAAACTTTTTTCACAAAATAGCACCTCAGAAAAAAAAACGTCTCTCCAAGTACCACCATAATGAGCAGTATTGAAATACAATAGCGTAGTAGGCATAATTAAGCAGCTATAGCACTGCACGGTTCAAAAACGAGGCAGATTAATTCCTATTATTATGAATATTTATTATTATCAGCCACTTTGAAACATTATAAATACTTTGAACATTAACACTGCACTGTGCTTACAAGTGGAGGCGACACGGTGGCGCAGTAGGTAGTGCTGTCGCCTCTGAGCAAGAAGGCCGCTGGTTCGAGCCTCGGCTAAGTCAGTTGGCGTTTCTGTGTGGAGTTTGCATGTTCTCCCTGCGTTCGCGTGGGTTTCCACCGGGTGGCTCCGGTTTCCCCTACAGTTCAAAGAAATGCAGTACAGGTGAATTGGGTAGGCTAAATTGTCCTGCTTGACCATTTTCTGCTGTTTATTGTTCCTAGTTCTTTCTCCTATAGGCGACTTAATCACATTTTAAAATAAGGTCAGAAGCGATTTTCTTTAGTCTGTGGGAGAAACTGGAGCACCCAAAGGAAACCCACGCCAACACAGGGAAAACATGCAAACTCTTGCTGTGAGGGCACAGTGAGGCACTGAGCCACCGTGTCGCCTATAATTTATATTTAATCAATAAGTATATATAATATATATATACATGCTTTTTTTGTTGTTGTTGTTGTTGTTTGTTGTTTTTGTTAACGGCGATGTTATTATAAAAGTAATGTAGTCGTACTGTCCTCTATTTGTTATTTCTATCATTACAAAATAAATTATTGTTATTCATAAGAATGTTTTGCTTCATAAAAATGCTGCACTGACAAAAAATATAATTGATCTACATAAATCAAGTCAAGTTAAACAAGCAAGATTTGTTCATGTAAGTAGTCAAACATTTACATTTTAAACACATTTTCATCCCACAAATTTAAATAGACATTCTGCATAGAAAATAAAAAAGACAAGCAGTTTTGCCCCTCTCTCTCTCTCTCTCTCTCTCTCTCTATATATATATATATATATATATATATATATATATATATATATGCTCTGGCATTACATTTCCAAATAACCTTCAATAAAAAGTAGCTAAGTAATTGATTCATTAATTGCTTACATGCTCCAATTAACATATTCATGATGACGTTCTCACATCATCATTTCCACCATTTCAATTTATTTTGTTTTTTAATAGTCTTTTCCTATTTTAATTCCTTCAAGTTCCAAAAAATTGTTCTCATTTCCGCATTTTTTATTTATTTTTTGTCAGACACATTACAATCTGCTGCTCTGCACTGCTAAAATCTGCTGATAAATAAAACGTGCGATTAAAAGATTGTACAAGTTAAACACAGCGGCTGAGCATCGATTCCAGCATTACTGTATTATAAGGAGAGAACCGAGAAAACACTACTAATGACAGAATGACTGCCTTATTTTGTTTGGTTATTACACACACACACACACACACACACACACACACACACAGACAGATCCTCAAAAATTGGCAGATTTATTTCCGTATTCCCAAAATAGCTCTTTGTTGCAAAACATTAAGAAAAGTCACAGAAGCTGTGAGAAAGTCAGTGAATTTGGTGGCATAATGCCCAAACTGGCAACACCGGCCGCTGCTATTGCCAGCTATTTAAATGTTATCATTTATTGACAGAGTCTGCAAAAACTGAGCAGCAGTCCTGAGTTTAAAGGGTTAGTTCACCCAAAAATGAAGATTACCTCATCACCTACACCCGATTCACACGGGGATTCAGGATCAACGTTTCCCATTCACTTTGAAGTACTGACATCAAGCTTTGCCGAACTGAATTGTGGATTCGTTGGCGGCACTTCAATGGCATTGCGTGCTGTAGAAATTGGGTATTTCTCATCTTTTTAAGCCAATCACATCACTTTATGCAAATACTCTAGCTCAGACAGTAGCCGATTGCAGATTAATTCCATTGGCTGGCCTCGTGTGAGTCAGGCGTTACTCTTTCGCAAGTGGTTTGAAATCCTACTGAGTTCCTTTCTTCTGTTGAACACAAAAAGAAGATGTTTAGAAAAATGCTGGTTGCTGGCACCCACCAACTTCCATGGTATGAAACAAATATACTGTATATATACTATATACTATTCAAGTGAATAAGTGCCATCAACCAGCATTCTGCAAAACATCTTCTTTTGTGTTCAGTGGATGAACAGAACTGATTTTTGTGTGAACCATCATCATCGTTTGTAAAATCATGGTCACAGGGTGTAGATGTGATTTGATTCTGCTCTGCACTTGTGTTGCGCGTTCTATCTTTATGCTGACAGTGGCTTTCATTATACCTCCTTCCACTGTTGTTTCATGCTAAAACCAATGTTAATTAGATTCAGCTCCTTCCTCTTGAAGAGCTTTGAGCATTTCATATGAAAGCCATCAAATTAGGCATGCATTTGGCTGCAGACCTGAAAGCAGGTTAAGATTGAGAATAAAGTGTCTGCTGGATCTTCCAGTACAGTCCACATTGCCTGTGAAACGCTGGCTCAGGGAATCATATGCTGCGAAGAGTGGATGTTTGAAGAGCGCTGTGCTAAAATTAAAGTGTGAAGTAAGTCACATCTCCAATGAATGTCAATGCGAGGTGGTAAAATCTTTGAGTCACTGCCCGATATGTTATGAGAGGTTATGTTATGACTGTCATACATCAGTGAAATTCATGTGTTTTGTATTTGTGTTGAACATGTGTGTATTGTTGTAAAATGAGCTGTAAAGCTTTGCTGAATTAAGACACTGATGACTGTTGGTGCATTTCAATACTTTTATATGAGTCAATGTCTAGTTAGTGTGTCCTCGCAGGGCTGTAAAAACAGTGTTGGTGACAAAATCAGATGCTATGGTTTTCTCAGCTATGGTAGTATGGCTCATGAAATGCTTAATGGAGAATTTTAGAGAAACTGAAATGACTAAAAAGTTTGGATGGTGAGATTGAGTATTTTGTAGAGCTGTGGTGAGAAATCGATCTTTCTAAAGTTCTTTCTAAAGTGCAATCTTAATTCACTGTTGAATAAATTCTAAGCGTAGTTTTTAACACTAGATGGCACTCTAGGCTAATTTTTTTTGACTGGAGACGGAGCTCTTTTTAGCAGCAGATGTCGCTCTAGGCTAGTTCATGACAGCAGATGGTGCTCTAGGCTAGTTTTTAACAGGAGATGTCGCTCTAGGCTAGTTTTTAACAACTGATGTCACTCTAGGCTAGTTCATAACAGCAGACGGTGCTCTAGGTTAGTTTTTAACAGCAGATGGTGCTCTAGGCTACTGTTTAACAGCAGATGGCGCTCTAGGTTAGTTTTTAACAGCAGACGGCGCTCTAGGCTAATGTTTTTTTCAACAGAAGTTACTCTAGGCTAGTTTTCAACAGCAGATGGCGCTCTAGGCTTGTTTTTAACAGCAGACAGAGCTCTTTTTAAAAGCAGATGGTGCTCTAGGCTAGTTTTAATAGCAGACAGAGCTCTTTTTAACAGCAGATGACACTCTAGGCTAGTTTTAAAAAGCAGATAACACTCTAGGCTAGTTTATAACAGCAGATGGCGCTCTAGGCTTGTTTTTAAAAGCAGATGGCGCTCTAGGCTAGTTTTTAACAGTAGATGGCGCTCTAGGCTAGCTTTAAAAAGCAGATGACACTCTAGGCTAGTTCATAACAGCAGACGGCGCTCTAGGCTAGTTTTAAAAAGCAGATGACACTCATAGCTAGTTCATAACAGCAGACGGCACTCTAAGCTAGTTTTTAACAGCAGATGGCGCTCTAGGCTAGTTTTTAAAAGCAGATGACACTCATAGCTAGTTCATAACAGCAGACGGCGCTCTAGGCTAGTTTTAAAAAGCAGATGACACTCATAGCTAGTTCATAACAGCAGACGGCACTCTAGGCTAGTTTTTAACAGCAGATGGCGCTCTAGGCTAGTTTTTAAAAGCAGATGGCACTATAGGCTAGTTCATAACAGCAGATGCCACTCTAGGCTAGTTTTTAACAGCAGACGGCGCTCTAGGCTAGTTCATAACAGCAGACGCTACTCTAGGCTAGTTTTTAACAGCAGACGGCGCTCTAGGCTAGTTCATAACAGCAGACGGCGCTCTAGGATAGATTTTAACAGCAGATGGGGCTCTAGGCTAGTTCATAACAGCAGACGGCGCTCTAGGATAGATTTTAACAGCAGATGGTGCTCTAGGCTATTTTTTAATAGCAGACGGGGCTCTTTTCAACAGCCGATGGTGCTCAAGGCTAGTTAATAAATATGCTGGAAAATATGCAGTATTGTTGTTGAATATTGCGATGACGATATTTCGTACGATATAACATTTTCTTAAATTTTTTTTATTTGCTATAATTTTGAATTAATTATTTATTTAAAATATACTGGTAAAATATGTTCGTCAGATCTAATTAATTCTAATTCTGACAAAAAACAACTGTCAAGGTGCACCCATATTTGTCTTTAAAACACAATGAATGAATAAAAACCTCAGCAGATATTTTGACTCTGATTGGCTGTTGACTCTTGCCATTAGTGTTTATTTTCAGCTCTGGGTTCACCTTTTAACCGCTCCAGCCAATAGCAGAACAGCAACTATTGGGGAGGCGGGCATAAAGATAGTATTGGCCCTCATCTGATTGGTTTAATTTGGATAAACAACCAATGCATAATATAAATGTAATTGATCACACATGTCTGCAATATGTACTGTTTATAATCACGATAACAATACTTTTGTGATATATTGTGTAGCCCTTCAGTAAATGTCTGTCTTGAGTGAAATATTGATTTAAACATGCTGTGTTTTCATCCATGCTTTTAGTCATTGCGGTCTGTGTTTATTCAGTGATCCACTACACATTCCAGCCAAGGATTCAGCTTGAATTTAGTGCATGAAACTAATGAAAACAGCAGAAGTCAATCATTTATGTTAATTAGGCTGACATGTTTACTGTTTCAAAACATTTCAAATGTTTAACATATCCAAGGTTAGCATACCGTCAGAATCTTATGCCGGCCCATGCCAATTTCCCATAGATAACAAATCAAAGCCGTCAGCATCAGCTTTATGAGAAACACAAGCTGCCGTCCCATCTCGCTCTCCTCTGAGGAACATGTTTCTCTTGGTTTTTCTGTCTCTGATGCTTGTGGAACGGCTCAGTCTTTGACCCGCAGAGATCGATGTTGTGCTCATAACACATGATTGTGGAGAGATGTGGTGCTCAGCGGGGTTGAGGGTTGAAGATGAGCTTGGATATAAAGGGTGTCCGATCCCCTGCGTTATGTGGAGAAGGTCATAGACGTGTCCCGGTTGCAGATGGGATATATAGCTTTGAGTGGAAAGGTCACCAGTAAGCGGTAGGTCAAGGCAACAGACTGTGAAATCATGTCAGCTGTTGGAGTTGATGTCTCAATTTGGAGTCCAATTACCAGAGGGAGGAACGGCAGCTGAAGATGCCCCTCAAAGAATATCTAATGCGTTCATTAACTCGCAATTGAAAGTTTAGGATTCAGAATTGTAAGATGCAAAGTCAGAATGTGACAAACCTACAAGAATTAGTCACAACATTGAAAAATATCAGTTGTAAGGTTTAAATTCAGGTAGCAAGAAGGTCGCTGGTTCGAGTCCCGGCAGGGTCAGTTGTAGGGGTGTCACAATTTCGATTTTTAATCGAAATCGATCGAAATTTATGCTCAATTTCGATTATCGAATCAAAAAATAGAATCGTCGATGCTGCCACGCCCACATGTCACGTCAGCTTCAATTGCCAAGCGGGAAAAAACAGGCTTGTTGAAGTGCTTGTTAAACTGCAGAAGCAGGAGACCCGTCGACAGAGCTTAAACCCTCTCCTCTTTCAATGAAGTCGCCGGTGTGGAAGCATTTTGGATTTCCAGTAAGTTATGTTGACAACGTTCGTGTTGTCGACAAAAAAACCCACAGTTTTGCAAGCTCTGCTATGTACGTATTACGTACGGTTAGTCCGATAGACAACACCGGCATCGCGATCCTCCGCCCGCCCCCGTTGCAAATCCGCTCGCGAAAAGTACACACTCAGGCCCTGTTTACACTGTCTTTGTTTTTAAATGGCATTTTAGAACTACAACGATTTGACATCCACAGTGGCGTGTAGCATTTCTGAGCAGCCCTCCTTCCTCTCTACCTCTGAAAATGCACATCACGTGACCACACAGACACAGACGCACTCGCAGCCATGCGCTCGAGACAGCAGGTCCAGGCAGTCAGAGGACTGCTTCAATCTTTCACTCACTTGTACTTAGTCATTTTAGCGAACACCTCAGATACTGTTGGCTGGTTCCTGTTGGTTGTGCCTCTTTTTTACCGACGCCATTATAACGACACAGATCACTGCCTATTCACGAGTCCCGCAGAAAAAGTGATTGACAGGTGGTAATTATGTGTGTATCTTGCCTTTATTCATTTACTGTATGATAAGTTTATGGGTAAAACAAAGACCATGCAGGTCAGGTAGTTTAAACAGTAGGCTACAAATGATTAATTGGTCATTAATTAATTAATTATTCATAATCGAAAATCGAATCGAATCGTGCCTTTAGAATCGAAAAGGTAATCGAATCGAGGATTTGGAGGATCGTGACACCCTTAGTCAGTTGCCATTTCTGTGTGGTGTTTGGATGTTCTCCCTGTGTTGGTGTGGGTTTCCTCCTGGTGCTCCAGTTTCCCCCACAGCCTAAACACATGCTCTATAGAGGAATTACCAACCTGCGTCACACGTGACGTCACATAAGTTCCTGGTTGTGCATCATTGTTGTGCTGTGCGGTAGGATGCCAAATACAAAAGTACAAAAATAGAAAACGTAACTTTTACTGTACACCACACTGCTTTTAATGCCAACTGCAGACGTCTTTGGCTAAATAGGAGCCGAATGACGTGACAGCCTAATTAAAAGTGCTGGACTCTGCAGTTCTCATTTCAAGTTCAGGCTATACTAAATCACACACATTTAGTCGTTGTTGATTGCAGCAATGATTTCAGCAAAAACAGTTAAACATGGTGAATTAAACTGCGGACACTGAATGCCTAGAGTGAAATGCAGAAATGTACGTTTACATACCCTGCCGTACAGGTGCAGTTCACTGTCAGAGTGCAGTTGTTTTGCTTGTTGATGATGACCCAGGCTTTGTACATCTCTGTCTTCTTTCCTTGACTAGGCAGAACCTCGGTTTTTAGCACTACAAAGATTGGAATCTGGTAATCATGGAACAATATTTCTTGCACATGACCACACAGAACAACGTTGTTGGCATCCGAAGACTTGTTGGCCTTTAACTTCCCTCTTGTAAAATCACTTGGAGTTTCAATGAGATTGTATATTTGGGGTTGGATGCTTGGCCATTGCGTCTTATCCAATATCCATTGTGGAGGGTTATCGCAAATGTACCTGTCAGACAAACGGCGCTTACTTTAACATTAATTTTGCTGAATAACTGTGCTTATCACTGGGTGACGAGCTGTTATAATATGCTGAAAGCATTATTTGAATAATATATATATATATATATATATATATATATATATATATATATATATATATATATATAAAATACGTAATCAATATAACTTATCTCTAATTCAACAACAAACTCTGTACCGCATCGGATGTCATTCCCTCGCTGTAAATGCTAGCGCACTAGGGTTTTTTCTGCAACCTTGCTGCGCAGACATCTTGAATGTTTACAAACATGGTAATTCATCCATAGGTGCATTAAATAAACTATATTGGCCGTAGTGTATCAATGTGTATTTGAGTGTATATGGGTGTTTCCCAGTACTGGGTTGCAGCTGGAAGGGCATCCACTGCATAAAACATATGCTGAAATAGTTGGTGGTTCATTTGGCTGTGGCGACCTCTGATAAATCAAAGACTAAGCCGAAGGAAAATCAATGAATGAATTAGGGGTGCAACAATATAGACTTCTCATGGCTTGGTTTGGTTTTCGGCTTTGGGGGTCATGGTTTCGGTATTTGATATGTTCAGTACAAAAGCACAAAAATAAAAGAAAGGCAAGCAACACAATAAAATATGGCAAATATAATACTGAAATACACAGTGCTTTTAAGGTTTTTTATGTTTCTAATAGTATTTTTTAGTTACATAATCTGAAAAATCGAATCAAATATAACACTGTATATGTGTTTAATCTTATCATTTTAATGCAAAACCAAAAGTATTGCAGTATCCATATGTGCATTGAACCGTGGAGGTCTTACCAAACAGTTCAATATTATACTGAGTATTACACCATCCCTTGTTGATATGTAAGCTCAAAATTGTAATATGAAAACTAAGGCTGTATGATATTAGGAAAATATGTAAAGAATATTCACTCAAAAAATGCAGTCTGTTCAAAGTACTTATTTAAAATGAGCTGAAACAACACAATCCTTTAAGTTTTTTGTGACAACTTAATTGTTTTATGTTCAACCCACATAAATTTGTAAAAGCTAATATGTTTACCAAATTCTTTCATACTGTCCCAACACAAATTGATTGTGTGGAACCCAGAAGTTTTTACATTCAACATTAAATCTATTTTTTTTCCCTAAGGAAAATTTTTTCTTTGATAGTTTTTCTTTATAAATTATGTATGTAACAATAAAACTTAAACAAACAGGTAATACTAAATCTAATTCAATCTAAATCTAAATCTAAAAAATAAAACATGTCAAGGTGCAAACATTTAGACTTGACAACACTGTGGTTGCGTCCAAAGCATTGCCTACTCAGTAGGTAATGCATTTGAATTTAAATGTACTACTCAGAATTCTCTCACAGGGCATCACGGAATAGCGTAGCGTGCACTTCAGAGTCTTGCCGGAAGTAGTAGGTCATCCAAATACTTCTCGCTTACTGTTTTTCAAATTCTATGAATTCCAACATTCCACTTGGCACATACTGTATGTAATGTTCTATATAGAATGGAAGTATGCGATTTCAGACGCAACCTGTGACAGAAAAGCTCATCAGATATTCTGATTAAGATTAAAACACAGAAATACATAGACAATTCCAAAAGGAAATTACAATTAATAGGTTTAAAACACCACTCATGACACATAAATTATGTAGTTTTTTCGAGATATAAACTCAAAACTACAATAAGTAGAAAAAGATCTCTGAAACTAAGAATTGTGAGGTATTGGCACACAATTAGAAACGTTACAGTAAAAGTCAGAACTGCAAGATGTAAAGGCAAATTATAAGATATAAACTCAGAACTAAAATAAAGCTATAGTTTTGAGATAAAGGTCATTATGTGTAATATATAAATATCTCAGGAACTGAAAGATATTATGATGTGGTTAGATTGGGATGAAAAAGTCACAAATATCTTTTTTGATAGCGTAATCTTAGGCAGAAATGTGCTTTCATAAAACATTCGAGCATGTAAAAGCAGCACTTTAAAGAGTTTAAAATGTTTTTTTCCAGTAAATGTCAGCTTAGTTTTTAATATTTTTGGGGGGTTTTGTTAAATATTATTGCAATATTATAAAAAGTAATAGTGTTCGAACACAAAAGTTAAATAAATCGCAGAATAACCAGCCAAGAACAGTCTTATTGGGGACACTTATTCTGGATTGTACCACTGGCTCTGTTGCATGTTTCTATATTATTTGTTCCAGAGCAAATATTTTTCAGAGGCAGGATCAATATGTTTTTTAATATGTTGGTCCACCAATAGCAAACCATAACCTTCCAACCATCCAATCAGTTCACCATGGGCCAAATCAAGCAGAGGCTGAATCTATTATTTTTGTTTTAGAAGCGTTTCACTTCTATAAATGCCCTTTTTTTTTAAATGTGGCATCAATTTTTTAATGTGAAATCATTTTTTTATATGAATACTCTGAGAACGCATTACTTGTCTTTTCAGAACAGCTTTCATTTACATGTACGAGCTCTGAAAGTTTATCAAAAGGTTTCTTTTAGTGATCAGCGCTGTACTTCAAGGCTGTCTTGTTAGATGATGCTTGTTTTCATGTTGATGACATGCAGTTTTCATTGTAGATGTTGTGGAGATCCAGACAGCTTGTTAGTGTTTTGTTTCTGCTTTTTGTCGACCTGGTGTGTCATTCTTTCCACACAACAGACTGCTGATATCATCTGGAAACTGAGGAGAGTCTTGTTCTTTGTTCAGTTGAAAAATTCTCAATTGATCTCTTTCTTAAAAACGAACAAGTCTTCTTTAGGATAGTTGAGGTCGTCTTCTCTTTGTTTCTGCCTGCATTTTGTTGCATTTGTGAGTGTTTTTCATTAGTGTTCAAGCCATTGTGGAGCATACTTTGAAATTGAGGGCTCAGATTTCATTTATAAATTTGGTTTAAATAGAGCACTCACAGTGTTGCTACCACTTGACAGATATCACTGAAATATGAATCATACCTGTCTGAGTGACAGCACTAAGCTTTGTAAGTATCAGCAAAAAATAAATACAAATAAATAAATAATAAATTCAGGGTGGCAGCCCACACCTTTTTTCAGATATCCGAAAACTAGCCAATCATAAAAGCTCCCACTGTCAGTTGTTTTGACAATACTTTTGCAGAAGTTAAGAGAAAGGTGTTTGTCAAAGTTGGCAAAAGTTTAATATTTGTACTTGTACATAAATTCAGATATTACATCACAGGGATAAATTGCATTATTAAAAAAAAAAAAAAAACACAATATAAATGTTTTATTGTAATTTTCATCAAGTAAATGCAGCCGTGGTGAGAATAATAGGATTATTTACAATTTTTAACAAATAGATTTTTTACTACCTGTGAATATTTTCTTATCACATTTGAATAAAAGATGAAAAAATTAAATAAATCTACATTTCTCAAGTGAGTTCAATTAAAATACAGTAATAAAAAATCACCTGAATGAATCTGCCTATCATCATGTCTGTTCTTGATGGCATTAATTGTATATCAGTCCTGTTTTTTATCAAAAATGTTATGCAATTATTTCACTGCGTCTACATAATTTATACGCTGTGTTCTTTTTCACACTTTATTGAATGGCTGATCTGTCATACCATTTGTCAGCTTAAGGCTTCAGTCTACAACTGCAGCCGTTGCACTGGCAATACTTTCTGTATAACGGTTCATTTTCTCTCCTCCCTCAGGACAAATTCTGTCTTTTGCAGTGTCTGCAATAATACTTTCTTTCAACTTCCATATTCTCTCTTGACTTTAAGTCTTTATAGTGTATAAATAGATAAGCTATTGAGAGACACAGTGCATGTGTTTAGGGCTATGTTTTTTGATTGGTTTTTAATAAAAATGTGTACATTGTGTGTATATGCATGTATTGTGTGTGCGTGTGTGTGCGTGTGTGTGCGTGTGTGTGTGTGTGTGTGTGTGTGTGTGTGTGTGTGTATGTGTGTGTGTGTGTGTGTGTGTGTATATATATATATATATATACACACACACACACACACTCTCGCAGCTCTGTCTGGTTCTCAAATCTGATTGGTTCTTTGGTTCTGTATTACTCCGCCCACATTGTTACAGATCAATAAACTCACTACAGTTTGACAAATATTGCAGCTGTTAGACAACATAATGTACTTTTAAGGCTTTTTAGGTAAGAATGTAGTTTAGATTGCAACTGTGCAGTTTATTTACAAGGATAGTGCTTATTTTAAATATTTATAATTTCTGAGATACAGTGCGTCGGCATCCATCAGCCTGTTATACTGAGCAGAGCAAAGATGGTTGACGTTCTGCCACAAGATGGTGATAGAGACTGCATAATAAGTCCTTAGAGGAGAAAAACTTAATGTATTTTAAACTACAGCTGATAAAATCTTTATTAAACATATAAGTGACTTTCTAAGTTGATCTCTCTCTTTTGTATGTTGTAGTGCTGTATTTATCCCACAGTAATCTGCTAATTTGCTTTGGCTTTTTTGGGGATATATATCCCAATTGCAACGGATAAATACTGGGAAATCTCTGCAGACTGATGGCATTTCATGCTGTTCAGCCTTATAATCTTAACACGTGAGCAAAATCTGCTGTTTTGTCATCATTTTAGACATTACGCTAGAGAATCATTCTAATACTAGCTCTAAAGTGACGTTGGTGAATGAGCAGTGGTTTCTGCTGTTCTGATGTCAGCTGCAGACGTGAAGGTATGGTGGAAGAAAGTAGTTCCTCATACAAAAGGGTTTTTAAACTTTCCGTGTTTGATTTTATTTTTTATGCACATGATTATGCTGTCGAACTGTTGTATAAACACAATATCATTCTCAGAGCCGTGCAATACAGTTTTGTTCAACTGACATCAAATCGATTTACATTTTTTATGTAGTTTTGATGTCAAATTGTCCGCTGGGAAAATTTAATGGGATAGTTCACTATTTACTCAATCTCTAGAGGTTCCAGATTTCATTATTTCCTTTAATCTGTTGAAGCTGTCTTGAAGAAAACTGAAACCAGTGACTTGCGCAGTGGGAAAAAGAAATTCTACAGAAATGAGTGGTTGCAGGTTTCCAACATTTTTAAAAATATATTCTTTTGTGTTCAACAGAAAAAAGAAACTCATAAAGGTCTGAGACGAGTAAAGGGTGAGTAAATGATGACAATTTCCATCTTTGCGTGAACTGTCACTTTAAATGGAATGAGCACAGGCTTAAACCTTACATTGTTTATATGAAGAGAATTCCTAAAGTAAAGGAGCTATTGTGCAAATATAAGCTATAAGCACAGCTATTGTTTGCCAAAGCGTTTAGACAGTTTAGAGCATCTTTCCAGCAGGGTGTTCTGGAGCCAGCAGGAGCATCAGTCTGATGCAGGAATCTCCCATCATGCAGTGCTCAGATGGGTAGTGGAGCTCGCATGGAAGTCGTCACTATTGCAGATCCTGCTGCGTCTGCACTGCATCAACCCAGCACCCACTCGCTCCTGTTAGTGACTGACTGATCCCACAATGCACTGCAGTGCCAATGATTACTCAGCCTGCATCAGTCAGAGCCCACCAGCAGGACCTGAAGGCCAGAGACTAAATGTTGGCCGAGAGATGTTTTGAATGGGGATGGGAGATATCTTGTACACTGTAAAATGTATTCGAAAATTAGCAGCTTCTTGTATTTTGTGATTCATGTTTTTCTGACGCCAATTCAGATCCCTGAGCTCAGGGTATTGGTGATATCGAGTGCTGAACTGATACCCAAGTGTATATCTGTAAAATCAGTTGTGTACACCTCTAGCCTTGTATAAATTTTTATTATTAATTCACGGACATTAATATTTAATCATCTGACATTATTTTCTGCACTTTACCGAAACAAGTTCAGCCAAAAATCACACCCGATAAACTAAAATTAATTATTTGTACAGTATAACTAAGTACAATAATATATACTAAAATATATTATGTATATTACAGCATATTTTTGGTTAAAAAAATACATACTTTTTTCCCGTCACATATACATATTAGGGATGCTCAAAATAATCGATTAACCGTTATCAGAAAGGGTCCGTTTGTAACCGATTCGTTAAACAATTAAAAATATTATTTTTAGTTAATATTATTATTATTAGTTTATGTCTGACTACACAAGGGGCAGATTGAATGCGCTTTTTGCGTTAACAGCGGCATCTTTTGAATGGTTTACTAAATGCCGCACTTGTTTTGCACGAGGCTCATCCCAGAGCAGCAGTGTGTTGTCAAGACAACTACAGAGGACTTTTAAAGACTAAGGAGAGACTAGTGCTCGCTGTTTCAAGTTAGCTGTATGAATATACAAATATTGAATATCACAATAGTATTATAGTAGAGCTGCACAATTCTGGCTAAAATGAGAATCGCAACTTTTTTTTGCTTAAAATAAAGATCACAATTTTCTCACGATTCTGTAGATGTAAAATAAAGATATGGTAAAAACAAACAAATGGCAACCTCGATAATAATATTATGAGTAGGTCTACTGGTTTCTAGAAATAATTCTATTCTACTTATAATAATGCTGATGTTGAATTATTATGTTTGAGATATGTGCTTGCAATCTGTCATATTAGACAAATTTATTCACTGGTAAAATCAGACATTTGCCATTATCAGATTATATTCAACAATATATAGGCTAGAGTAGTTATACTGACATTGTAAACATTTATTTTAACTAACTCATTTCATGGGTTCGCTATGAAAGAAAAAACATATTAAATGGTTGCCGTAATCATAACTCTAAAATGCAATATGATCTTTTAAATGACGTGCACACTTTCGGTTTCATTTTGACTGCTAAGTGCTTGTTCATACTTTGCGCGCGGCTCCCAAACGATCACTCTGTGCCACAAACAGAGTATTATTTACAACTTTATTACCTGTTACTCACAACATATGCAGGTTCTGTTTACTAAAGTAGACGCGCGCATCTATCATTAAGTAGAGAGCGCGTGCGCTTCTCTTTGATAACAGCTCACGGTCAGCAGCTTACGTCACGTTTGATTTCCCGGCCGCAAAAACATCTTTATATTAAGACAAAAATGACATTTTTAGGTGAATTATACCTTATAAATACAGTATGTGACTCATTCAACATCCTTTGGAGGTGTCAATGTCACTGAGCAACATGTGTGAAACAATGAAAAGACTCGTGCGGCCGCCTTTTCTTCTCTCCTGAACTTGAAAATATGATTGGCAGAATCGTAGAAATGCTGGATTAAGATCGTCTAGGGGGTCGAATCGAGATCGCGATCTTTTAACAATTAATTGTTATATAAGCTCTATATTATAGCTGAACAAATCATTATAAAGCAGGTAAATGACTTTCTAAGTCGATCTCTCTATTCATACCACAGTAATCTGCTAGTAATTTGCTTTGCTTTTGCTTTTTTGGGGTTAATTATCCCAACTGCAATAGAGAACTACTGCGAAATCTCTGAGTATAACAATATCTACAAAAAATGTATATCACAGCATATTTTTGGCTAAAAAATAAAGACATACTTTTTTTCGTCACTCATACATATGGATTATCATTATCAATGTTATCACGATAAATACAAATATTGTGGCAGGTGCTCTGTGTGAGATTGAGTGAGGGAAGAGGAGGTCTGTTTCTTGTCCACTTGAGTGAAACAGTCAGGTTTAAGTGTCCGCTATTGATTTCCAATGGGATGCTGCACACAGTTATGAGCGCACATGATTTGTCCTGTGGCTGGTTGTGAAGGTCAGGAGCAGGGCAAGATTTGGGTCAGGCAATCTTTGTTAACTCAAGACAGAGAGGTCCTGGGAGAAGTCATTTATACCTGATGTTAGCATCTGATTTTGGTCATAATTAGGTTTAAAGTCTGCTTAAATCAAAAGTTTTATTCATATTGTGATGCAGTTCCTAGAAAAATGCAATATTAAATGAGAAAACAGTGGGTGTGGTTGTTTTTTTTCTCCTGCGAGCTGATTGGATGTAGCAAAGTAGGAATTTCATTTAGAATGGTTTGGGGAGAGTAACTACATCCCAATAGACTCCTCCTCCTCACCATTTCTGCTTTTTGTCAAAACTGACAGCTGGAGGGGTGTGGTTAAGTATGTTAGCCACGCCTAATACCTCAGACAAACCTAATGTGAAAATTTGACTGAAAACAATCCGGGAGTGCATTTTCAGATTTCAATTAAAGATTAGAAGGGATTTTTTTTCTTTCTTAATGACATGCACAAATAAATTATTCACCAAAAAACTAGCAATATGAGCTAACAAGATCAAAATGGTTAGTTATGATAGATTTTATTTGTACTTTAAAGGAAATTTAAATATTAATAATAACAATAAGAAGATTTACAGGAAAATGTAGCATACTTTTTCTGACCTGTGCTTTTTTTAAAACACATAAAAACAATTTGTGATCATACACAATTATTGGGAAAGAATAAAGATTTAAAATATTTAATATTAAGTATTATAGGGCTGTTCTGTGGTCCTCATTAAAAGACTCTTATTCCTAATATACTATTATTTTTAGCTATATAAAAATATAAATTGCAAGGTTTTAAAGTAATCCTTTTAGGCTTTGATTCTTATTGTGCCATTTTGGTGACTGTTGCTTTAAATTCAAATGAGATTGTGCTCTTTGTTTAAAAAAAGGGCGGAGCTACAAAATGCCTGTGTGTCAGCATAGTAGCAGACTCAAAAACAAGACTAATGTCTTATGCTAATGAGGGCGAGATGGTCACCAGTGGGTGGAGCTTTCCCCCTCTGATGACACGTACAAAGGATGAATGTCAATCAAACTGTTTCTGCAGACATGTACATTATGTACCCAGGGCTTTATTTGTGCTGAAATCTGATTCTGCACCTCATTTAACCGATCCTCCTCCTTACTCGCACCCCCGCTCCACCCCACTCTTTACTTTCTGTGAACTCCCCAACCCTATTCACTTTCGTCTGCCACACCTCTCCCTCCTCTGGTAACATGCCGGATCTGTTACCCCGATCTGTTCAGGGATCTTGCAATTTGCACACAAATGTGCTTAAACCTCTTATAAAAGTGTTTTTTGCATAATAGGTCCCTTTAAAAAAACTTTTGTTTGACCCATATGCAGTATCGCATGTATGAATTGCGTTTTTAAAAGCTATTATCCTCCCCTCATTCTTCAATACGTGTAGACAAACCTACCAACACACCTCCAACACTAAATATCAATATGCAATGGCAGATCACACGCTGTACAAAATTCAGATATAAGTGAAGCGTGCAGTCCTGATTCCCTCGAAATCCAATTGTAAATAGTCACAGGAGCTGCATCTGATGCGCATTACCTCCGAATGCCAATGTTGATCCGTCTCAGCTGACCGTTTATGATGGGATCAGCCGAGATGGACGGTAATACAAGGTGTAAACAAGGCCTTAGAGTTCCTGCTGTCAATCACAGGTTAGTCAATATTGCTAAAACAAGAGCTCCGTTTGCCGCCAGTGCCCTGTGATTATTGTCCTTACTACATCCACTCTCCAGAGAGGTGAGCGGTCGGCCATTACGCAGCGTGTGCTGTGGATTACACTGGTTTGGACCCATTGATCTGTGTCTCCTGGGCGCTACCTGGATTAATTCAAACCGGATGAAGGCTGTGACTGGATCCATAATACGCCTCCCATCGTAGATTTGCTCGCGAAACAAGTTTTCCAGCTTGTTTTAAACCAGCAGCCCATGCGACATTTTGTCATATTGTGCTGAACGTTTCATTGATTTCATTGTGGTGTTGATATTCACTATGCCACACTGCATTTCAGCTGGCGAACCTCAAGGGACTTGTGCCAGACCTGAGAAATGCTGCAACGTCTAGAATTTCATTTATGCTAAGACCTGCTAAGATGATGCTTTAGCCAGGAGTGTGACGTTGGTCTGCATTGAAAGCTTGATGGAGGAGAAAAACAACAATACATTTACATCAGGAATACAGATATGGTGCTTACAGTCTTCATATCGTGGATAAAAGGATGGATGCTTCTGAGAACTATAGCTGAAAGGGGAATAAACAAGGCACAATTTGGTAGTATCTTTTGAATCAAAGAATTGTAAACTACAGACTCACTCTGATTGAACCTTGTGAATCAGTTAGATGTTAACTGGAGACTCTGGACTGGACAATATCGCATTGTAATCAGCAAATTGTTTTGTTTTTTTTTGCTGTCAGATGTGCCTTGACAGGATTATTTGAATCAGTGAGTCGTGAATCTATATTGGACCATAGATTGGACCGTATAAGTCAGTCATGAGCTGTAGAAAATGTATGATATTATTTTTGAATCAGTGAATCATTCAGTGGAAGCTCACTAAGTAGAAATCATTGTGTAGAGAATTGCTCTGACAAGATAGTTGCATCAGTGTATTGAAACTGGAGACTTGTTCTACAGGATCATTTGAATCAATGAATCATTAAGTAGAGACTTTCTCTGACAGGAGAGTTGAATCAGCGTATTAAAACGAGACTCGGTCTACAGGATCATTTAAATCAATGAATCATTGCTCTGACAGGATAGTTGAATCAGTGTATTGAAACTGGAGACTGGTTCTACAGGATCATTTGAATCAATGAATCATTGCTCTGAGTAGAGACTTGCTCTGACAGGATAGTTGAATCAGTGTATTAAAACTGGAGACTCGTGCTACAGAATCATTTGAATCAATGAATCATTGCTCTGACAGGATAGTTGAATCAGTGTATCAAAACTGGAGACTTCTTTTACAGGATCATTTGAATTAATGAATCATTGAGTAGAGACTTTCTCTGACAGGATAGTTGAATCAGTGTATTAAAACTGGAGACTCGTGCTACAGAATCATTTGAATCAATGAATCATTGCTCTGACAGGATAGTTGAATCAGTGTATTGAAACTGGAGACTCATTTTACAGAATCATTTGAATCAATGAATCATTGCTCTGACAGGATAGTTGAATCAGTGTATTGAAACTGGAGACTCGTTCTACAGAATCATTTGAATCAATAAATCATTGCTCTGACAGGAGAGTTGAAACAGTGTATTAAAACTGGAGACTCGTTCTACAGAATCATTTGAATCAATGAATCATTGCTCTGACAGGATAGTTGAATCAGTGTATTAAAACTGGAGACTTATTCTACAGGATCATTTGAATCAATGAATCATTAACTAGAGACTCGCTCTATCTGGATCATTTGAATCATTAACTGGAGGCTTGCTCTGACCTAATAATTTGAATCAGTATATTTAAAACAAAATACATCCAGTTTGAATTAGTAATTTAAGTTGAATTGGTGAGAACAAATGCAATCAGCCCAAGAATGAAATGTTCAACACAATTTTGCAAACTGATTCAGCAACTAGTCAAAAAGTGGAACAGCATTGTGAAGGTTCTGATTAAATAATGTGAATCATTGTTTACTACAAACTCCAGTTTTGCCCCTTCAGCCTGTGTGCATTGAGACTGGCAGCAGTTTCGGCCACCTCCATTAGTTGATTCAAGCGTTTTCAATCACACACACATCTGTTGCTCACATAGCAGAGGAAAAGTATGCTTCACAGACTACGCTGACCATTACAGACTGGTCAAATAGGTCAATTTGAAAGTAAAGCCTTGCTTGGAAACTGTGTCCAACTCTGCAGTTACTAAAATAGCTGTTGCTGTTGCGGGCCATGACCTAGCGGTTAGCAAACCTGCTTCTATAAAATGAGCTGCGGTGCTCAGACCCATTGTTTCGAGCCAATCTTTCTCAGAACAGGTTTTTAAACTCAACAATTCTCCTGTGTGATGAGTGTTATCCGTAACAGTGTATTTCACAACGCTCAGCTTGTTCGGTGAGAAATGTTCTTATTAG
The DNA here is from genome assembly GCF_049306965.1 of Danio rerio. NCBI lineage: Eukaryota > Metazoa > Chordata > Actinopteri > Cypriniformes > Danionidae > Danio > Danio rerio. The sequence goes on along the minus strand of NC_133199.1, from coordinate 2,809,747 downwards.
TCTGGCCTCAGTCTTTTAGCACAAATTAAACTAGTCTATCTTCGCTCTCGGCCTCCTGGCGGTGCATCCGTCAGACGACGAGCTTCTGCATTTAAAACCATTTACCGCCACTGAGCATGTGATGGAGTAAACGAATGATCTTCCTGAAGGAACCTGGCAGTTTTTCTTCATGATGGTCTTTTCCATTTGTCAAAGGAAGGGAACATATTTGCAACTAATCTCTTGAAACTTCGGTCTGAATTCACAAATGTAACATTAATGGGAGGCGAATTTACTGTAGAGAGGCTTCAGAAATGGTGGTCTGCATGTGTAGACAGCAAAAACCAGGGTGGGTTCATTTAAAAACTAATTGGTTAATTAGAAATAATAAGAGGCTAACCAACCAGAATTTGGCATTTTAGGAAAATGGCAAACACTTAGAAAAAAAAGCACATTTTCTTTAGACAGCAGGTCTTAATTTTCTGTTATTTTGTTAAAAATTAGTTAAAAAAAATATATATACACAGTATACACTCACCGGCCACTTTATTAGGTACAGCTTCTTGTTAACGCAAATTTCTAATCAGCCAATCACATGGCAGCAGCTCAATGCATTTAGGCATGTAGACATGGTCAAGACGACCTGCTGCAGTTCAAAGCGAGCATCAGAATGGACAAGAAAGAGGATTTAAATGACTTTGAACGTGGCATGGTTGTTGCTGCCAGTCAGAGACTGCTGATCTACTGGGATTTTCATGGACAACCATCTCTAGGGTTTACAGAAAATGGTTCGACAAAGAGGGAATATCCAGTATTGTTACTGACCATGTCCATCCCTTTCTGACCACAGTGTCTCCATCTTCTGATGGCTACTTCCAGCAGGATTACGCGCCATGTCGTGAATCATCTCAGGCTGGTTTCTTGAACATGACAATGAGTTCACTTTACTTAAATGGCCTTCACAGTCAGCAGTTCCTCAATCCAATAGAGCACCTTTTGGATGTGGTGGAACGGGAGATTGGCATCATGGATGTGCAGCCGACAAATCTGCTGCAACTGCGTGATGCTATCATGTCAATATGGAGCAAAATCTCTGAGGAATATTTCCAGTAGCTTGTTGAATCTATCCCACCAAGGATTAAAGCAGTTCTGAAGGCAAAAGTGGGTCCAACCCAGTACTAGTAAGACATCTTATAAAGTGGTCGGTGAGTGTGGATATATATATATAATAATTAGTTAAATATTTGTTTGTGTCTTTTCTTGTTTAATAAGTCTTAATTTTTTTTTTAATTTACAAAAGTTTTAAATAAAACAATGGAATATAATCAAAATACGTTTTTGATTGATTGATTGATCAATTTTAGTTTCATGGTTTTAATTTTAGATAAAAATGTACATAAAAAAGACCACCTAAAATATTGTGCTTAACTTTCACTTGCATGAGTCTAAAACAGGCTTTAGTTTGTAACTATCTGTGCAAACTTATTTCTTATTCATGCTTTCTCTAAAATGCTTTAGCGTTCAGTGCAATCAGCTTTCCTGATGCAGTTATAATGTACAGCATTTTTCGATTTGGTGCTCTAACGCCTCTAAAACCCGTCCAGAATGCATTATGTCTGAGTTTGTGTGTGGAAGAGTCGCTCCCAAGAGGTTAATTGTGTAGCCCGGAGCTTTAATCACTTTTTTGTTGGTTTAGCAAGGAGTTAGTAAATACATTACAGCGCGCCGCCTTGATAATGTCCTCCTGTTGGAGTTGTAGCATTTGTTTGGCTGTCATTGAGACAAATTAGCCGATGCGGTAATTGTTTGAAATTGTCTGAGATGTAAAACCATAAAGGCCTCCTGAGAACAACTAAAGAAGAAAGCCATAGTCCATCTGCACATGCTACTTTATTAGTGCGCTTCTTTAATGTACAGATTTACCTCAAGTATCTTCAAGCTGAAATGTTCAAGGTTTTTTTAATTGTTAAAATCTTATTTTAGTTCAATCTACAGACACAAGTAAGCTGTTGTTGTTAGATTGTCATTTATTTACCCTGAAAAGTAAAAACATTGCAGATCTGTCGCACCAAAATATCATTATTTGTTTGAGCCACAGCAACAGTGCAGCCAATGATGTGAGACTGGGGGAGGAGCATTTTGTTTGAATGACCAAATACAGATCGGGGTGTCGTTTAGGAAACCTGTTTAAAAACAATCACTTTATTAACGCCGTACGTTTTTTCTTTTTCTTTTTTCTTTTGTTAAGGCTAACCCATAGCTTAATCAAAGTAACCTCAACAAAAAAATGTTTTCTGTAGGGAGGTGTATAATTCAACAACATATAGTCAGCGTGTGTATATATATATATATATATATATATATATATATATATATATATATATATATATATATATATATATATATATAAATATATTTATATATATATATATATATATATAGATTACTTGCGTGATGTTTTTGTCTTTATATTTACTGTCACACTACAACAAGTGGGACCATTTACAGTTACATATACAAACCATAATATTATAGTCTAAGCAAAGCAATCATCACAAACTGTATATCTTTAGAGAGTTTAAAATGTCTAGTCTGATTTTTGACAGATATTAAAGAGCAACTGTTATTTTGCAACAAGTATACTCATTGTAAAGCATTACTTTGCTACAGCAATCTACATGTAAATATTTTTAGATGTATGTAAAGGTTTTTAGAGGTTAATTAAAGTCAAGCACCACCAGATTTTACAAACTATTTTAGAATTCTATGTTTACAAAAAAATTCATACTTATCACTCAAAACATAGGGGGCGCCCTTGTATGGTCACTAATAAAAACTGAATGTGCTCATGCTTGGTACTGCAGACAAAGAAAAGTTGACTAAAAGCTCATGCTTTAAGGTATCAACTTTAAATTTGGATGATAATTTGTTCAGATACGTAGATTTGATTTTCTGCCAATTTTAGGCTAAAACATGTTTTGTAAAATACATATTTTGACAAATACCAAAATATACATTTATTGTTTTATTAATTTCATAAACATAAAGGCACATAACTTTTGTTTTATTGGTCACTTTTAAACAACTAAAATTGTTAACCAAAAACCTATATAAAAAGGATACTCACCACAGTTGTAAAGCAATACTTTGCTACAGCAATTCACATGCAAACATTTTGTAGCTGTTTTTAGAGGCAAAATTCAAACCGAACACCAACAAATTTCCCATATTACTTTAGAAGTTTATGTCTACTCTACAAATATTATGAAAAGTATGAAAAAATGCAATTCATATTGCTCAAAACATAGGTGGCGCCTTTGCATGGTCACTAATGGACACTGAATGTCATCTGGTGGTCATGTCTGGTTCTGCAGCCAAACAAAAACGGACTGAAAGCTCATCGTTTGAGATATCTTCAAATTTGGAATACAATTTGTTCGGATATTTAGCTTGATTTTTCTGCCAATTTTAGGCTAAAACATGTTTTGTAAAATACATATTTTATGTCAGTTACTAAAATATAAGCTTATTGTTGTATTATTTCCATAAACATAAATGCACATAAATTTTGTTTTATTTAACGTCTTTCACTTTTAAACAACAGAAATTTATTGAGCTACGTGTCAGCCACAGACTTGATTTTAGTCATTTAACCAAAAACCTATAAAAAGGATACTCACACAGTCGTAAAGCATTTCTTTGCTACAGCAATCTACATGTAAACATTTTAAAATGTATTTTAGAGGCTTAATTCAAATCAAACACTACCCAATTTCCAAAAAAATATATAGTTCATATTGCTCAAAACATAGGTGGCGGCGTTGTATAGTCACTAATGGAAACTGAATGTGGTCATGTTTGGTACTGCGGCTAAACAAAATCTGACTAAAACTTCAAATTTGGAAAAATTTTTTTTTTTTGCTTAAAACAGGTTTAGTAAAATACATATTTTATGTTGAATACTAAAATATAGATGTATTGTTTTATTATTATTTAATAAAGGCAAAGGTATACATAAAGGCACATACGTTCAACTTTTTTCACTTTAGCTACAATCTGACGTCTGCCTTTTTAAAAATGAGACCAAACTTAAATCTGTACATAAGCTGAAGATTGCCAATCAATTAAGTTAAACATATCATTTTCATGTCTATATTCAAAAAGTTAAGGGGCTTCGGAGTTCTGAGGTGCTAAAACGCTGACGTGTTATTTTTTTAGAAAAACACAGAGATCCAGTCTTCATATAAAAGTGTTCTGCTTCCTCCCTTTTGTCATTAAAAGTTTGGCAAGTAAGCCAGAAATGAAATAAAGGAACTTGTTATTGCCAGCCACACCACACACACACATCACCTGGTGCGAAACGTGCTAATAAATTGAGTGGATGTTATCGCAGTGGTCCGACTGTGGAGAGCGCTCGTCTCAGACTTCTAGAGGCTTGTTGCTCGGCATGAATCTCCCATCTGCTCCATACAGCTCTTCCTGCCCTGCTGGGTCTCCTACCTCAGCCTGTGCCCATGAATAGTGCCCAACACAGACACCTCAGTGCCAGCTTGCTTTGTGATGTAACAAGGGATGCGTCCCCTGCCAGCTCGCCATTCACTTCCTCTTACAATCGCTTCACACATGGTGCGGTTTCATTTGCTCCAGTCATTGAGTGACATTTTTCCCCGCAAACCTCTTGATTATTTATACAATCGCACTTTGAATAGGTCACATTAGGAGGATTTTATTCCTGACACATTTTGGCGCTTTTCTTTAAGGTGACAGAACGTGGGTAGCAGTTATGAGAAGCTGGAGAAAAGAAAATCATGAGTCTGAAAATGACTAAACGCTTCTTCCTTTGCATGAGTCATTGTTTGATCTCTTGATTTATTAGAGCGATCGGCTGGATGAAACTCAATTAGTGCTTCGTCATCAATCTTTTGGAATCGTATCATTTAGCTTAGCTCCAGTCGTCTGCATATCACGCGAAGACTGGGAGCACTGTAGGAGTATTAATGGAAAATGTTTTTGGTTAATGGAGCAAATGTGTATTCTTAAAGGGATAGTTCAACCCAAAATGTAATTGTCATCATTTACTCGCCCTTCACTTGTCACAAACCTCTTTGGATTTTTCTATGATTGAACAAATTTTTTGGATAACTATATGCAGGGTTTACACGGTCATGAAAAACCTGGAAAAGTCATGGAATTCTGACATGGCATATTTCAGGCCTGAAAAAGGTTTGTAAAATCTGAAAAACCCACAAAGTTTTGGAAAAGTGATGGAGTTAAACTTAAATATGGGTTAGTTGCCTTTACTTATTTTCTGTCCATGGCTAAACGCATACTCTCACATTATTAGTGCTGTATGAGCATTATCTAAATAAATTTACATATATATAAAGATTAATTTAAATGTCGCATGTTTTATGATATGCTGTAAAAACTTTGAACATGCATTGTTTTTCTTGTTATTTACCACTTATACATAGACATTACATAACCATTAGGTCATGAAAATTCACCTGAAAGTCCTGGAAAAGTCATTGAATATTAGTAGTAAAATGTGTATGAACCCTGTATATGTATTGATATTAACATATAAATAAATCACACTGCATACGCTGAAAAAAGATTTTGTAAAATTGTTGCAAACGATTTATATGGGTTGAGTGTAATCTTAAACTGTATTTGTTTGTTTAAATTCAGCCCAATTAAATTGTTTACAACCACTTAACCTAAAAAAAAATGAGTCAATCCAAGGAATCATCTTTGAATTTTTTTTTCAGTGTACTCAATTATTATTAATATTTTTTAAAACTTCAAATGTTAGAATTTCTTATACACAAATGGTATCGATGCTAAAACAATATGTTGTACAGTCCTATTCAAATATATGGGAATATACAGTAAAGCACTAAATTTATTTGGCTGGTTCATTGGTTTGTTGGTTGGTTGGTTCGTTTGTTCGTTCGTTGGTTTGTTTGTTTGTTGTTTTGTTGGTTGGTTCGTTGGATGGTTTGTTCGTTGGTTCATTCCTTAGTTCATTCGTTGGTTAGTTAGTTGGTTCATTAGTTGGTTGGTTGGTTAGTTAGTTGGTTGGCTGGCTAGTTTGTTGGTTCGTTCATTCGTTGGTTGGTTCGTTCATTGGTTGGTTCATTTGTCTGTTACTTTTTTTGTCCGTTGGTTTGTTCATTTATTGGTTGGTTGGTTGGTTGGTTCATTTGTTGGTTGGTTCGTTCATTGGTTGGTCCATTAGATTGTTTGCTAATTTGTTCATTCATTTATTAGTTAGTTAGTTGGTTCATTGGTTGGTTGGTTGGTTCCTTCGTTGGTTTGTTTGTTGGTTGGTTCGTTTGTTGGTTATTTTGTTGGTTGGTCTGTTTGTTAGTTCGTTCATTGGTTAGTTGGTTTGTTTGTTCGTTGGTTGGTTGGTTGGTTCAATCATTGGTGGTTGGTTGATTCATTTATTCATTGGTTGGTTGCTTGGTTGGTTGGTTGTTGGTTGGTTCATTCGTTGGTTTGTTGGTTGGTTCGTTTATTGGTTGATTGTTTGGTTTGCTGGTTCGATCATAGGATGGTTGGTTAGTTCATTCATTGGTTCATTCATCAATTCAGGATTGTCTTTAAAAGGTCTTAAGTTGTACTTGGTGAAACCTGAAGGAACACTCACTGTAAGATGTAAGTCTCTTTATAAAGCGGGTCACTGGCAGGTCCTCTGGGCGCCATGTGTATGCCAGAGATGGAGAACATTGTGAACCAAGATGAATTATCGGAAGGACAATGTCATTGTGCATCAGACTCTGGATCTTGTAGACTGAACAGAACAAAGGCGGCACAGGAGAAGCACTTGTATGATGGATGTGCCAGCAGGCTGTGCCCAAATGATGAGGGATTTATGTCCCAGGACGATGCCACTCCAAAAGGCCGGGCAACAGGCCAAGGTGCCCCATAGACGGCCAGCTGTGGTGCTTTATCCTTTGTGCACTTGGTCGTCCCAGCGGTCACAGCCTGCTGAATGCACATCATCGAGACAGGCTTTGGGCAAGCTGGGGCTTTTCAGACTCTGGAAGAAGTCAGGTCAAGTTTGCATCAGGTTGGCATTTCTCTCAAGGGTTCCCAAGCTGAAAAATGCACGCTTGACTCAGTGCGCATAAAGATAGAGATTGCCAGCTGAAATTAACAGAGCTGCTGTTGTCATACAGTTAGGTAGCATCGCAATAAAAAAGAGGACATTAGTGACTGATTTAGATGTTGTACATACTGTAGGCATTAACTCTGTGCTAGATTAGAAAACTACTTTAGAAAGTGGACTCAGCATTGATTTAGACTTTGAGGTTATCATGTACTCCAGTTGCAATAATATCTTGTTTGATTCGTTTGAATTCAGAGTTCCTGGTTGAGAAAGATGTGAGTGTATACAGTATAATATAGGTACAACTTAAGATGCAAAAGTCCATCTGCCATTTTTTTTCATTGTTATTCCCATTTTGTGTTTCATTGGATTCCCATAGTGACCATACTTTGGACTAGTTCCTGGTGGACCCTTAAAGGACTTTATTGGTCATAGGGCCATTTTTATAGCTCTCCTAGAGTTAAACAGTCGAGTTTTACCATTTATTAACCCTTTTAGCCGGTCTGACACTTTTAACTTAGCTTAACATAGATCATTGAACCAGATTAGACCATTAGCATTATTCTCAAAAATGTCCAAGGAGTTTCAATACTTTTCATATTTAATGTTTAAGTTTTCCCTAGACAAATTGTGTACTAACTTTCAACATGACCATCGTCTTACACAGGGAGCGTGTGCCTGTATCGCCGCGTAATCAAGTTAACAATTTTTAAAATAATATTTAATTAGTTATTGCTTACTCCAGGGCAATTTATATCAAAGTTGCTATTTAGCCACACCATGTTGGTGTTTCTTAAACATCTACTTTTTGCGAGATGAGTCGTTAGCCCAATGCTGAACTGGGAGGACCAGGACAAACACGCATGCACTAGGGACAATTTAGCTTACCCAATTCACCTATAGAGTATGACTTTGAGGTAAACCAGAGCACTCGGAGGAAACCCACATGAACATGGGGAGAACTTGCAAACTCCACACAAAAATGCCAACTGACCCAGCCGAGACTAGAACCAGCAACCTTCTTGGTGTGAGGCGACCCACTGTGCCACCATGCAGCCCTAGTAAGGTTATTGCTGGACTATTTCTACCCTTTTTCCCTTCCCGATATGGATTCGATACCTGAGCTCAGGGCAATACCGGGTACTGAACTGATATGTGAGTGTGTATCTGTAGAAACTATTGTGTATACCACTAGCCCTGTACAAATTGACATAATTAATTTATGGTGTGCTTAAGACTTATCCATTAATAATACATGGACAAATACATTGTGTGGACTAAAGTGTTTAATTATCAGACATTCAACAGTAATATGATTTACTGTACTTTACTGAAACAGATGCATTTAAAAAGATGGTATCGGATTGGTTTATGTTTTTAAATACTTGCCAATACCGATCTCAGAATATTTACTCTACTGGCAAGTATTTCCGATATTAGTATCAGTGTCAGAACAACCCTATTAATAACTATAAAAATAATACAGAAATGGCCACCTCAGCATGAAAACTCCAAATGCCAAAATATAAGCTGAAAACAAGATACTCTAAACACAAAAGTATCCTTAAACTCTCTTAAAACCTCCCTCAGGTATGCAGCCACCACTAGGCTTTGGAGTTCTTACAGCAATAATAAAGTCGATATTCTACATCTATATTTTGTTTATCAATAATATATGCTTTTTTGAGATGGTGTTCATTTTTCTGTCTCCTCAGCTACTCTCCAATCACACGCTTCCGTGAGCACATATACCTGTTTTCTGGCAGCGCGACTCCACCCACACACTTCCCCAAACACACACAGTTATCGACTCCCCCCATACGCTTCTATTTTTGTAGGTCTTTGCCATTCAAGACAGCTTCCTTTCTGATGTCAGCCAGTAAGGGCCAATCTTTGAGAAGTTTACTTGTTTATTTCATGTCCCAAACACCTGTGGAATCTGTAATGGGCGCGTTTTCAGTTTTGCGTCGCTCTCGCCTCTGCTGTGTAGGCTTTGAATTCGCTCTTGATGTGTGGAGAAAACCTTTGGCGAGCCCTCAGGACGGTTACACCAGTGTTTCTCTGATCTCCGCTCAAGGAGAGACGACGGAGCGAGCATCTCAGCGGAATCCACATAAAGACGCTGCTGTTTTTTTTTTGACTGTTCCTCAAATGAGCTCCAGACAGCAGCGGAGCGAGACATAAAGCCAAGGAAAGGCATTCCCCAGAAGCGGCCTGCTAAACTCAGTCGCCTTCCCTCCAGAGACACTGAGTGGTTTAATGTAGTGTGTCAACACTGTGTTGAAGCTCAGGGATTCCAGTTCAATTCCCTCCAAACCTGTTGCTTCAGTGTGAAACCTATTGTGTTTGTTTTTGTGAGGAAACACTGAAGATGCTGTCACTTTAACTTGACCAAATCTAATATCTAAATATTTTCTTTTTCCATGATGGTGATCAACAGATGGATTTTTTGAGTTTGATCAAAATGGTCTTGATAATTAGACATATAAGAGTTGTTACTTCACAAAACAAGCATAATGTAAGTTATGTAAACGGAATAATCTGCCAATGATGTAAACAAAATAATCTTATGTCAAAGCAAAGACTATAGAATACACAAGACATGTCACTCTTATAGTTTTAAATGGGAAAAAGTGTAACATCATTAAGGCAAATGAAGCCCTGCCCTCTACTACAGAAGCCAATCATTGATCGCTATAGACTGACGTTTCTCCAGGGGAGAGTCTCAGACTAGTTATGTGCTTTCACAACAGTTTTTGTGGTCAACAAACGCACTGGAATCTCAGCAAATACTTTGTAATCTGTATGAAATGAACGCGGCGTACTATCATCCAGTCAATCACACATCACATGACAGCCAGTACAAGAACGCCTACAAACTTGTAAACAAAGAGTCGCCGTCATTTCTGTGGGAGAGTCACCATCAAGACCGAATTGTTAATTACTTCTGAAGACCAGAGCGATTATTCAGAGGATGATAATGTGTAGAACGGCCATAAATGAGGGTTTGGAGAATTTGATGTTTCCCCATTTAGACAGAATGCCCAAGCATACTGACCGAGAGACGTTTCAAAGATGGTCGCTGAGTAAAATTACTTTTCTTAAAGGGACTTTGGCCAAAGTGAAACCCATAGATTATTTTTTCTACCCTTTGACAGAATTTTTTGCTTGTTTTAAGAAAAATCTCACTTAATTTTGGCACATTTTTTTCTTAAAACCAGACAATATTTTTGCTTATCTAGAAATTACTTCCTAAATTAACTATTTTTAGATATTTGTACATGAAAGAAGACAAAACAAATCAAGAAAAGTGTTTTTTTTGCAGTGTAAGCTTATCTAGTAATTGTAAATCAACAAAACTAAATAAAAAAAATATTAATATTATTAATTAATAATTAATATTATTGAATTGACTGCACTTACAATATTGGGGGGAAAAAACCTGAAGTGTATTGTGTTGGAGATGACACTGCTGTCTTCTGCAGAGTTTTTGTACAGCAGAAGCAAATTTTGCAGCATTGACAGTGTTGTATTGAATTGAATCAACACTGAACAGATTGAAGCTCAATCATTTTAAACCTATTTATTGTCTGTTATTGAACTCATCATACTCTTCTGAACTTTACACAGTTATTGAACTGAACAGAGTAATGACATTATACGGAATATTTTCTTCTGTGGAGCAGCTTGTGATTCAGAAATGGGAGATTCACCTCCAATGTTTCTGCCTGTGTTGTTTGGTTTGCTACTTGGATTTCAGTGAACTAGCCGTTCAGCCAGTCACAAGGCAAATCATCTTTTGGGCATGTCTGCCATGTGCTTTACATCTCATTCATTCACTTTGGCTGTTTGTCAGGACATAATGTCAGTTTGCTTGGTTGCTCACCTTGTACAGTGTTGTACTTGTTCTGCAGAGCGATGTGAAGCACGCTTCAACAAAAGAAAAAGCAAAGTAAAATCGAGGTTAAATTATATGTTTGCATTCTGAAACTCAATTAGTTTGGTTTAGCGAAGATTTTAGGTCAGTTGTAAACATTACAAGCTTTACCTTGTTGTGAACAAGAAGGACCTGTATCTGAAACGTACAAAACAAAGTAACTAATTTCAGATTTACAAAAACGTAGACAGCGCCCTCTAATGGATTTGTCATCTGAAACGTACAACAAAACGCACTCTGAGTAACATATTTCAGGTTTGAAAAAACATGGACAGTGCCCTCTAGTGGATTTGTCATCTAAAACGTACAACAAAACTCACCCTGAGTAATGTATCACCGATTTGATAAACATAGTGCCCTCTAGTGGATTTGTGATCTCAAATGTACAACAAAACGCACTCTGAGCAACGTATTTCAGATTTAAAAAACAAAGACAGTGCCCTCTAGTAGATTTGTCATCTGAAATGCACAACAAAACGCACTCTTAGTAACTTATTTTAGATTTAAAAAAACGTAGACAGTGCCCTCTAGTGGATTTGTTATCTGAAACGTACAACAAAACGCACTCTGAGTAACTTATTTTAGGTTTAAAAAAACGTAGACAGTGCCCTCTAGTGGATTTGTTATCTGAAACGTACAACAAAACGCACTCTGAGTAACTTATTTTAGGTTTAAAAAAACGTAGACAGTGCCCTCTAGTGGATTTGTTATCTGAAATGTACAACAAAACGCACTCTGAGTAACTTATTTCAGGTTTGAAAAAAACAATGACAGTGCTCTCTAGTGGATTTGTTATCTGAAACATACACTAAAACACCCAGAGCAATGTATTTTAAGCAATGCATTTATTTTTTTACAAAAGTGTAAGCTGAGGGACATATTTCCAGTGAGCCAGGGCCAGTACACAGTTTGTTTCCCTTTAAGGGTCTCACCCACTTTTAAAATTGCTTCTATGCCTCTGATTATCCATTTAATTAGTTATTTTATTCCATACAATTCACATTGAAAAAATCTTTGCAGTACAAAATGCTGTAGAAATAACATTGACATCTTAAAGAAGAATCCGCAACCAGCAAAAGGACAAAGTCAAGCTACAAGTGTAAAGTGTCTAGTAAGCAGACTGGTGCTCTCGAAGCTGTCATTGTACCATTATTTCATCAGATGTGACAGTTCATAATGCAGAGCTCACAAACAGGACAAACAGACTGCATCTGTGGAAGTGACGGGCTCTGAAGACACACACTTACACACACACGCGCGCGCACACACCGGGGACAGATGAATGGAGTGTGCAGACGGAGATGGTCTGGAGGAGACGGCATCTGCCACACATTTCCTGGCTGCTCATAAAAGTTTACCTTGTTTGCGCTTTTGCCGGCAACTACTCAAGGCTCTGACAGCCGTGCTGGAACGGAGGTCCTGAAATGCACTTTTATTGCATTTATATCCCTGTCAGAGCTGCTTTAGGAGCATGCTGTATGTTATTCGTTCTCTCAGTTTTACAGTGAAACGCTGTCTGAGGGCTGGGTTCACAGAAGAGGATGCTGTTTTCAAACTAAAATAGTTCATATCAAGCCATTTTATTTTATTTTTATATCATTTTTTTATTATTAAATATTCTTTTATTTTCGTTTTATTAAATTGTTTACTGTTTCCCCCACAGTCCAAAGACATGTTGTATAGGTGAATTGGTTAGGCTAAATTGGCCGTAGTGTATGTGTGTGTGAATGGGAGTGTTTGGGTTGTTTCTGTTTTTGTTGGAAGGGCATCCGCTGCATAAAACAAATGTTAGATAAATTGGCGGTTCATTCCACTGTGGCAACTACAGATTAATAAAGACACTAAGCCGAAAATAAAATGTATGAATGAAATTGTTTATATTTTTTATATTTTATTAAATAGTTTTTTTATTAAATTTTTTATATTTTATTTGTATGAAATTGTTTCAATTTATTTTCAATGTATTTGTTTTAATTTATTTTAGTTATTTTTACTAAATAGTTTTTTATTTTATTTGTATTGAATTATTTATATTTATTTTCTTAAATAATTTATATTTTATTTAATTTTTAATTATTATTATTTTTTACTAAATTGTTTGTAAATTTTGTATTTTCGTTTTAATAAAAATTTATAGTATATTTTTATTTAGTTGTTTATATTTTATTTTTACTATATTGTTTTTATTATAATTTTTTAATTAAATGGTTTATTTTTATTACAATTTTAATTAAATTTATTATTAAATATATTTTATTTTATTTTTATTAAATTGTTTCTTTTTTAATTGATTTTATTTTTATTTTATTCTTCAGAGGCGCGACTCATTTATTGGAGAAAAAAAGGCCCACAGTGGCTTCTATTTTTATTTTGGATATTTGGCACCTGTTTAGCAGGAAGAGAGAATTTTGATCTCTTTGACTCATTGGATTTGCTTTATTCGGAAATCTTTTGTGCAATAAATGCAGTTTTAGGCTGTTTATGCTGTATGTAAGTTTTTGACAGACATTTAAATACAGCCGTTCAGAAGCACAGAATAGTGCACTCACTGCACTCCAGCGAAGTGGTAAGGTTTAAAACCTGTTAATCATCTTTAACATTATCACAGTCACAGGTCTAAAGTTCATTTTCAAATGGTTTATTTTATTTTCCAGATCTGAGCTGAACGATCTGCTGCTTCTTTCATTTGTATAGTAATAAATGTAATGTGAAATGGCATTCAGACTCACATTATTAGCATTTAACACTGAATATAGCACCTGAGGGGATCAGTTTATCCTGTTGTTCACCTGTGAGAAATAGAGGCTGTTTCTAATATCTTAACTTTCAGGTGTTGGTTAGATCTAAAACTCCTTTTAAGATGGAGAAAATTCCTTCTATCGTGTGCGGTTGCTTTAGAACGAGGTTTAAATCAGGATTTAGGCTGGTTTGTCAGAGTCCCTCCTCAATTTGGCAACCTGTACTTGCGTTTGTTTTAATCCAGGAGAGCAATACCTAGTTCAACCACTGGGTGTCAAACTTGCACCTTTAATGTCTAGAAATCAATAGAAGTGAGTGAGAGCGGAAGTCTCCAGCCAAAAAGATGTCAATGGCTGCGCCCGCTCTTACATGAAGAAAAAGGCTAGAAAGAAGCAGGAGTTTCACTAGCGTTTCCTAACTTTTTATTTTTTTAACTTTATGAATTACAAAACAAGTATCATCGATGATCAGCATTACATATCCAAAAGCTGGGATGAAAGGACAGAAAGTAAGAGAAAGTGGGACACTCTCTTGCGGGGGTGGCAGAATGTTGGCAGGGGTGAAAGGGACACCAGTCAGTGCGTGGGCGCGGATGGCACTGCCCTGCGTTGCCGTGGGAACAGCGTGTCAGCCAGGAAGCGTGATTCCTGTGCCTGGCCTGGCCTGAGGGCTGCCCTGTTTCTGAGCCCAGCACCACCTCTGAGCGGTGGCCATTAGGGCTCCACGCCTCTCCTTTTCCTGTCACAGGGCGTGGATTCACTGTGGGCGCCTGAAACAACAGAGGTGATTGAGCATAAGGTGAAGGCGGGATGGTTTGTTTCATCCCTCCTCCCCGCCTTGTAATTGAACCCCTTGGCTGTATCGCCATCTGAGGGGGGGTGTTAGCCATGACAAGGGCTGTTTCTCAACTCCAAGAACGCAGAGAACGGACTCGCCTTCTTGTGGAGACCAGTCTTGCCAAGTTACCTTGTAAAAACGAACTCGGGAGATCATAAGAACAGAGACTGCATCCTCTGAGAAATGAGATGCTGCATTCTTCCTGATGTTCACATGACCTTCACACATTTCAAACAGGAAATCCTTTAAACATTACAGCATTCATAAAATGATTTATTGTTTTTTTCCATTTCAAAATATATAATATGCATAAAAACATTATAAATATACGTTTCACAATACAAAGAAAACTAATTTTAATACGAATTTCAGCCAGTAAACACCCTTAATGTGTTTATGCCTTATTAGGAATTTCATGCTAATGTTTACTTTCACTATCCCATTTAGGGAAACTCCAGTGATAAATAAGTGCTATCTCTGAACTTTAATAATAAATCTATATAAAATGCTGCGCTTACCACCTCCTTTATTCAGCCGCAATGACTTCTAGCTAGTTCGGTGCTGCATCGGTGCACCCTCAATATCAAGAATATATTCGGGAATTTTCACCTACCTCCGTTCTTGAGTTTTGGAACTGATCTTTGGCAGTTGATGATGATGTTACACGAGAACATGAGGACACAAAATCGCTGAAGAATGCATATTGGGAAACAGCCAAAGTCTGGACAGGGTGTTAAATCGCCCACTAGGGGCTGGATGAAGTACAAGACAGAAACCCCACCTCCTCCATGTTAATAAATGATAGTTGAGTCCAAATATATATATATATATATATATATATATATATATATATATATATATATATATATATATATATATATATATATATACGCTTTAGTAGGTTCAGATGTTTTTTTTTTTTTTTTTTTTTAAAGAATTCGTTTCCTTCCAGTTTAGCCAATAATAATTTAATGCTATAAAAACGGGGCGTGTCATTAGGATTGACAGTTAGTGGTGTAACGGATCACAAATCTCTCTACAAGACACTTTTGGTTTTAACAAATAAAACTAAGAACCTGTAATTTTATTAAAAATAACATCAGCTGAGTAAAAATAAATAGTAAAATACTCAGTTCTGTGAAAAATTCACTGTAACTACTGTTGCCGATGACACTAAATGCAGAAATCTAATATTATAATATTATATATTTTCAATAAATGATTTAATTATTCACTCATAAAACTTCCTGTTTCATTGCTAGATGATCATTTTTATAGAATTATTCAGTGGCATATTTTTGATGGCTGGTTATCGCCACCTACTGATATTTAATATAATTGCTGCCTACAACTTTCATGTTTGACTGTCAAGTTAACTGCATATGATGATGATTTAACCATCTTTACCATAAACATCACTGGTTTTATCTAAACTATTAAATATTATCCCAGTACTTCTGTGTTTTTTGACTGTTTGTAAATTGTCACAGCTTCCGGTTGATGCAGACTTTAAAGCATTGGGCTCGAACTGGATTACTGGAGGGCAGCTTCTCAGCACAGTTTTGCTACAACCCTAATTATACACACCTGATATAAATCATCAAGGTGTTCAAGACTACTAGAGATTATTAAGCAGGTGTGAGTTGCAGGTGGTTGGAGCTCAAATCTGCAGAGCTGCAGGAATTGAGCTTGAGACCACTGCTTTAAAGTGTACTGCAGGCATGTCCAAACTTGATTCTGGAGGGCCGGTGTCTTGCATATTTTAGCTACAACCCCAATCAAACACACCTGATTTAGCTAATCAAGCTGTTTGGTTTACTAGAAACTTCCAGGAAGGTGTGTTGAATGAAGTTGGAGCTAAACTATGCAACACACCGTCCCTCCAGGACAGAGATTGGACACCGCTGGTGTACTGAAACACTGTGGAGAATCTTACTGCACACTGGGAATAACTTCTAGCGATGTATGATGTGTGTCTAACATGCGATTATGTGAAAATTACCTCAGGATGAGTATGATCTGTCTAAATGATCCAAACGCAGCAATCTGAACATGAAGCCAGAAGCAGCGTAGTAATGTAGTGATTACAGCACTGCAGTGCCAATTACACCTGAACACTGTGTCCTTGTCACACTCCTGTCTGCTGATAACCTTCACACTGCTGCGCCTTTCTATCTATAGGCAGAGTCTGCCGTTAGACAGGGAACATGGGGCGAACATTAGCATCAGCGGCTCATAATGATGATTTGGAGGTTTCGTCCTTTTCAAACTGCTCTTCTCCACTGCTGGACATGCAGATGCCCTTGCACAGGCTTGTGGATCTGCAGGTTTAAACCTCCGACATGCTGCTAATTTATACTATAGGTTTGAAAATTGCACCTGAAGGCATCATTAGGGGGCAAATTATCATTAAAGCATTAATGCATGGCTATGTGCATGCTTGGATAAATCAAATGCAAGCTTATGTGTTCTGTTTTGTGTATGCACGTCATAGTTTTTCATTTGAAATAAATACATTATTACAATAAAAAATAACTGTATTTATGAATGTATTTATAATTATTATACATTTAATTATTATACATGTAATTTAATGTAATTATTGAGTCTATTAAATACATTTAATTATTAAACATTTAAAAATAAATGTATTTAATTTTGATCCTACTAGTTTTTTTTTTCAGATGTACCTCATAATATATACCTAAATTTTTTTAGATTTTAAGGCACATTACAAGTACCATGTTACTTTTATGTAACAAGTAATGTACTTTTTGCTTTCTGACTTATTTAATTTAAATTGTTTTTATTTATTTAAATTTCTTGTTTAATTTAGTTTGTTTTTTAATTTTTTTTTTATTTTATTCTTAGAAAAGAGCTTTAAATTGGCCTTAATAGTACAATTATATACAGCTTCACCTGTCGATTGTCTTTTTTCAAGGTTAATAGCTTGAACTGAGGCCAATTCAGTCTGATCTCAAGAGAAAACGTAAGTATTTTACGTTTTGACAGTTTAGTGGCTAATTCGTACGAATTTCAGTTCAGTCGTACAAAATTGTACGATTTTAAAAAGGAGGCGTGGCACCTAACCCCACCCCTAAACCCAACCGTCATTAGGGGAAAAGCAAATCGTACTAAATTGTACGAATTAGATCATACGAATTCATACATATTAGCCACTAAATGAAAAAGTTACGAATTGCCATGAGATTGTATCGTCACATATTATAAGTGAGAGGTTTTAAAAGGGTGCATCACTTGATTTAAAAATAATTTATCTGTGGTTATTTATGAAACCTTAGCATTGATCAAATGAAATTAAAGCAAATAAATAAAAATATGTCTTGCATATCCTCTAAATAATGTTAAAAATTCTTCTGTAAAGAAATAAATTAATAATAATTTAATGTAATGGCTCAGTGTAATGTAATCTCCTCACTGCAAAAAGTATTTCTACTTCGTTACTTCCCATCTCTGGTCAAGAAGTGACGATTTTGTTCTCTTTGACTCATTGGATGGAGACGCTGCTTTATTCGCAAATCTTTTATGCGCTATTCCAGTTTTAATTTGCATCTTTGGATGGAAACATAGCTACTGGCATCAGTTCTCTCGCATAGACCTGTTGTATATGCTCTCACATTAGTGATTCTGTTTGCTCCCCGTTGGACCTTTCTGTGATGCCAGCTCATTTGAGGGTGACCTGGCACCGCATGGATCCACTGGTGCACACAGCGACTGAACACACATGGGCCAATCAGGCCTGGGCATAGGCGTATGGCACAATGTCCACGCCAACCTGGCTCTCTCGAAATAGCACGGGATGGGAGCAGGAGGCAGAATAAATGTCATGGCATCTTCTTCCCGATGCTCCTGGAATTATAATCCAGTGGCATGAATGAGTGTCACGTGTCAATGCAAGAGACCTGCAGAACCAGGCTGCCCTACATTTATGTTGACTTCAGAAAAACATCGTAACGCTGTGAATGGATGGGCGATATCTTGCAATATACCTGATAAAAATGATCCCCATGTTATTCATTCATTCATTTTCTTTTCGGCTTAATCCTTTTATTAATAATTTTTATCAATGCCTTTCCAGCTGCAACCCATCTCTGGGAAACATCCATACACACTCATTCACACTCATACACTGCGGACAATTTAGCCTACCCAATTCATCTGTTCCGCATGTCTTTCGACTGTGGGGGAAACCGGAGCACCCTAAGGAAACCCACGTGAATGCAGGGAGAACATGCAAACTCCACGCATGTGGATGTATTTTAATTATCGTTATCGCAATAAACATCAGAAAATATTGTGATATAATTTTAGACCCATACAGCTGTTTCTAAACACCCAACTCTTCAGCAATTTTCCTCAATGATTTAATATTGTTTGCAAATTTTAGGGTAATCGCATTTATATTATCTTTTATTTTTTGTGAGAGGCCTAAAATAAATCCCATGCTGTTTTAATGTAATTAAGAAAGAACCCCTATATGTTATGTTGCACAATTGCCCCTTAAACTTTGCATATCTGTAATGAGCACAATATATCACAATTAGACACCAAGCAGCGTCGCCATCTGTCTATACTACGCATCGAGCTGGGAATTTATGAACCGGGACACGGCAAGTGACAATGGTTATCATACAGAAAGCCTGATTCTATAGTTCCCTCTGAAATATGTCATGAAAGAAGAGTTTCAGCCATCGCTGGATTAAGATTTATGACACTGCAGTGTCTGCGTTTTCAAAATTTATCCAAAAGTGGTGGCGCATGTGGAATTGTCACACCCTAAAAACAGAGTCTCCAGCAGCTGTAGTGTTTAGGTGGGTTTGCTGCAGTGCACTTGGTCTCTCTCTCTCTTTCCCTCTCTCCTTCTCTACTAATTACAGATCACTTGCCATGCACACTATTCCCAAAGTAGGTGACACTGACTGACGCCTGTGTGTGTATGTGTGTGTGTGCCAGGTCATGTGTGAGAGTGTTTGGCTCTGATAGTGTTTGGAGTGGTGCTTCAGTGCTTTGGTGGCATCCGCCATCTGAAAGCGAGAGTCCCATGAATTATGGCTCTAAAGAGGCCTGTTCGAGCCCAAGTCTCCAAACACACAGCTACAGGAAAAGGCTAATACACATGCACCGATACATTCTCTCTCTCTCTTACATGTAGCCTTTTGTTTGTGGTCTTAAAATTAGTCTTTAAACTCAGAAGAATGTATTAGGAACAACTGTTTAACTGGTTATTTCATATACAGTTGGGGGAAATAAGTATTGAACAAATTTTTCTCAGAAAACATATGTCTAAAGGTGCTGATGACTTTGAAAGACATCCAAATATGCAAAGAGAACAAATCTAATAAGTTTACTTATTAGGTTATGTGTAAAAAAAGGAAATGACACAGGGACAAAGTATTGAACACATGAAGAAGGGAAGTGTAGTTTAGCAGTGAAAGCCCAGACAGCAGCTGAAATCTCTCAGTTGTTCCTCAGCAATCCTTGCATTAAAGTGTGCAAAAATGTGTGTGTCGCACATCATTTAAATCATGTAGCTAATGTTTTGTTTATTTTTGTTATTATTAATGGGACACACTAATGGACAGCAGGCTGACCCCATTATAAAACATCTGAAATGTTGTTTTGGTCATTCTGAAATGCCTTACCCATTTCAGTGTTAGTGTTATTAAATTATTAATTACTTCAAGAGCGTCTGTGCACTGAGTCTCATGCCCATAAATGCCACTAGGCGTTCATTGTGTGTCAGCATTGTCTTCTGAGGCGCACGTAATTTATTAAATAAAGAAAAGATTCATGCAGCTTCTCCTATCGCAGCAATTTCCATTTTTCTTTTTGGTGATTCTCACCAATTAATCAGGAAGTGCCGATTCTGTTCACATTGGATGGAAACTGCTTCATTCGCAAATCTTTCATGTGATAATCCAGTTCTGTGCATACATTTCATGTGCATCTTCGGATGGAAAAATGGCTATTGAGTTCACTCTACTCATTACTGCCCAGATCATAGGAGTAGCATTGGGATGTGCTGAAATGGGAAATTTGATCATGGGTGTGATCTCAGGACCAAAGTTTCTGATGAATGTTTTCATTGCCTTGTTAAAACTATGCTACAAATAAGTAGTTCAGTTTCTTTTTTTCTGGGGATTTGTATTAAGTTGTCCCAAAATCACTTAAAACCGAAGTTGCATTTACACCGTCGTCTTGTTAAAGCTAATGAATCATTTGAAGGATGGCGAGCCTAATGTGCACAACTCCCGACGTTGTTACGCTCACTGAGAATACAGCCATATCTGCTTCACATAGGAGTTCCAGAGCTGCGAGTCTTCAGCTACGACTTTGCTTGATCCTCCGTAGATCCCTGTATCATGTTCCTGAAACCTTAAAGCTCTCTGTGACATTTGGATGTTTGATGTTTTAAAAGAACTTGGGTCAGATGAGCGGCAAGACAAACCGGGTTGATCTACAGTATCTCACCAAGTGCGTTCTGTTTGATTATAAGAGATTTCATTAGAGTTCCTTTAGGCCTCAGTATGCTTGTTTGGATGTAGCCCTTCATGCATTGTGTAATTCAGCTCTTTGTGAAATGTAAAATGCAATGTGTGCTATGATGAGTAAAAAGCTTAGGTGCTGGCTCCAGACTGTGCAAAATCAAGATAAAATACAGACAGTGCAAATACAACCACAGTTTAAAAAACAGACTGTGCAGATACAACGACAATGTGTAATTGACAGCGATATGTACAATGAATAGGTGTCCACATACTGTAGTTGTAGGCAGTATTGTTTCAAGTATGGATTGGTTAAAGTGCAGTGCATGCTACATATTGATAGTGTGCAGTGAGGGTATGGAAGAGTAAAGGCTGATTTATACTTCTGCGTCAAACGTCGGCGTATGCTACGGCGCTGACGCATAGGC
Organism: Danio rerio; assembly: GCF_049306965.1. Classification (NCBI taxonomy): domain Eukaryota; kingdom Metazoa; phylum Chordata; class Actinopteri; order Cypriniformes; family Danionidae; genus Danio; species Danio rerio. Next base: position 2,788,204 of record NC_133199.1, on the reverse strand, counting down.
CTTCGCCGTGGCCATCGCCGTCACTGACGTGCACCTCTCAAAAAATGTAACTACACTTCGCAACGACGCGTAGCGTAAGCTCTGTGATTGGTCAGCTTGGTAGCGCTGACGGGTCTGGGCGGGACCAAGAGCCGCGCGAATGGCGCGAGAGATTGTTTACAAGTGTGGAGTCCCGTGAATGAGCTCCGGGTGGAAAGTTTTGTTTTGTGTTTACCTCATAGTTAAAGTTGTTGCACGTCCGTCGGTTCCTGCCTCAAAATGAGCGAGTTTGAGCCACTTGTACATCCCGGAAGTGTTCAGGAAAAGCAAAAAAGCAGAGAAGAAACTCGACACAGAGGAACATTTACACCTTACTGCCTACTAGTGTTTTGGAAGTGTTAATGCAGACCGTCAGAGACAGCGCTCAGAAGTATAAATGCACAGCCACGCGCGTTGCATGCGCCGTGGGTTACGCCGGTCACCTGACGCAGAAGTATAAATCAGGCTTAAGTGTTCATCAGCCTGATAGTCTGAGGGAAGAAACTTTCCTTCAGTCGGCTGGTGCGTGACCGGATGCTGCGGAAACGTCTGCCTGAGGGTAGCAGAAAGAAAAGTCTATGGCTTGGGTGGCTGGAGTCGCTGATGATTCTCTTGGCTTTCCTCATGCACCGCCTGGAGTAGATGTCCTACAGGGAGGGAAGCTCATTTCCTACTACGCGTCCAGCAGTTCACACAATCCTATGTAGGCCTTTGCGATTGCTGCTGGTGCTATTCCCATACCAGGTGGTGATACAGCCAGACAGGATGCTCTCCACAGTGCAGGTGTAGAACGAGCGGAGGATGTAGGGGGTCATTCCAAACCTCCTGAGACGCCTGAGGAAGAAGAGCCGTTGTTGTGCCTTCCTTAGCACTGTGTGGGCAGGGAGCTCGCAACACGGCGGCCATCCTCGGCGCCATCTTGATGACGTATATCATCAGAAATATTTGTTGCAAAAATCTGATTATTTGTTTTTCCTTGAAATTCTGGTGGGACAGTATTAATGATGGGAAAACCTTTTAGGTGTGCATATAAAGAGTTGTCATCTGGTTTTCATGTTTTAAGCTGGTGTTGGTGTTTAGTTGTGTATAATAGATGCAGTACTGTAGTGGAAGTGCTTTGTATTGTTTTGGTATAATAGAGTGTAAGGAAGATCTGTATATACTCTGGAATCTCTGGAGAGTATAGACAAGCCTGGGCACCAAAAACACATCTTGAGACTCGACTGCATTCAGTTAAGCTCTGTCTGGCTGTTTTAGTTTTAGTGTTGACGCCCCTTTACACAGGCTTTTTGGCAGCATAACAGTGACATCATCTGAGCATTGCAGCTAAGCGGTTCTGCTGTATTTCTTCATTGAGTTTACTGAACCACAGCAGAACATGCTGGAATTCATTCAGCTTTGGGGATGCAGCAACATTTCAGCTCTTAAACGCTTTAAATTAAAGTGCATGTTGGACTTTTTATCCAAAATAAAAGCTGTGAGATCACAAATGTGTTATTGCAATTCAGTCTAACATTTTGTAAGATCATTTAGATGCATACGTTTGATTGTTAGCCATAATTTCCTAATTGCATAGACTGTATACACGTCAGGGCTATGACATGTTATTGTACCAGACTCAAACCATTCTCTTGAACTGAGAAAGAATTGCGAATCAATTGTATTGAAGGAGCAAAAATATCGAGGTTGAACTCGTATCAAAGTCTGCACAACTATGCTTTTAATAATGTCAAATTATGTCTAGTTGATCATTTGGAAAAGTGGCAGAAGGTCGATTTTTCAGATGAATCATCTGTTGAACTGCATCTCGACCTACTGGAACCTGCATGGAGCCAAGATTCTCATAGAAATCAGTCAAGTTTGGTGAAGGAAAAATCATGGTTTGGGGTTACATTCAGAATGAGGACGTGCGAGAGATCTGCAGAGCGGATGGCAACCGGAGCACCCGGAGGAAACCCACGCGAACGCAGGGAGAACATGCAAACTTCACACAGAAACGCCAACTGAGCCAGCCGAGGCTCGAAACAGTGACCTTCTTGCTGTGAGGCGACAGCACTACCTACTGCACCACTGTGTCGCCCACTTAAAATATTTATTGTTAAAATATGCATATAAGCTGTTTCCAGATGATCCTGTTTTGATCAGTAGCTTAGGCCCAGTCCACGTACAAGTGTATCTTTAAAAGTGCACTTTTCCTACATAGTTTTGCTGTTTGTCTAGACGAAAACGAAGTATCGAGTCACTGAAACCAAAGCTTTCTGCAAACTCTGGCTAGGGTAAAGATTTTCTGAGACTCTGGTTGTAGTGTCCACATGAACACACTGTACCCTGAGTTTTCGCTTCATGATGTCAGAGTGTACATTGTTTTCTCCACTCTGATTGGCCAACATGGCTTGAATGAGCATATTCCATGGTTTCCGCTACATTCATTCTTCCTTGGCGGGGCGCCACGCCAAAATTGATCCCGCCACCGCTACATTACAGCTTCTCATTCAAAACATTCAATTTTTTTAATAGCGGGTAATAATCACACCAAAACATTTTAAAGGGTAAGTGAATTATAAAAGCGCAAACTTTTCTGTAACCGTAGTAGTGCTGTGCGTCATTTGTTTAAACCTCAAGGTTACGTGCTGACTGACAGGTGCGTGATACGTGAGGCCAGCAAACATGGCGTATAGCCGCTTCACTTTACTTCAGGACGCATTAATACCACTCTGTAGGTCTATATGAGACATTCATAAATATTCCTAGCAAATTTAATAAATGCTGAAGACATACTCGTTACACAAATGCACTAAATTGCACTTCAGCGGCGTTTATTTGAGAGTGCACAAGAAGATCTGCGCGCTCTTGAAGCGGCTTATATTTGAAGGGGTGTGCAACAAGTTTTGTGCAAGAGCAGAGGAAATCGGAGCGCAAGCACAGAGATGCGCATGCTCGTAGGCTATTACATAAATGCATTCTTGACTTCTAATACTGCGCTTACGACATTTGTCATTTGAAATGCCGCCACAGGTAGTTAGTAGATCTGTGAAAAAAAAAACAGGTGTCCCGCCACAGCTGGAAAAAATCCCTGAGGAATCCCGGTATTCCATGTCGTTCCCACCACAGGACTGTAATCCGTCTCTGTTTGCACATTTGCGTTGACTTGTATGCTGTTTAATTGCGAAAATACTTAATTCCATA